>NC_056739.1:1601653283-1601915783 GCF_019279795.1 Protopterus annectens
AAGGATATCCACACCTCCAGGCTAGGTGCTCAGCATAATGCAGCCGAGGTTATCCAAGTGCAACTAACTCTGAGCAAAACTGCAATCCAAATTGTAGCTTGCTACAGATCCCCCACCATGCCCCAAGATTCCCACTCCTCTTTTCCTGATGTACTGGAAAATATTAGGGTTCAACCAAACACCCTAATAATGGGCAAATTCAACTACCCCACCATCAACTGGGAAAACTACTCATGTACCAACTCCTTTGCTCAACGCTTTCTGGAATTCATAAACTCCAATGCCCTGGATCAACTTATCCACACCCTCACCAGAGGCAGCAATATCCTAGGTCTAGTCATTACCAACATGAGTGACCGGTGTTCCACAACTGAAGTCAACGCCTCATTGGTCCGATCTGACCATAAGCTAATTACCCTAGATATCCACCCCCTGCCCCCCCCCCCATTAAGGAAACCATGGTAAAAATTTCTTCAAAGCCAACTTCATGCTTCTTAAGACAGAAGTGGTGAACTTCATGACACCCATGCAGATGATAATACAGTTACGACTATTGAATCCTACACAACTGCATTTTATAAGCACTTACACGAGTGCATGGATCATGCTATCCCAAACAGAACCAAGATGCTATCCTCCAAAAAAAGGAAGCCAATCTGGTGGTCCCCTGCCATAAACAAACTGTACAACAGAAGGAAGAAACTGTTGCAAAAGAGAGTAAAATCCCATGAGTGGAGGAGCTCCCTGTTCAGCCTCAGTAAGAAGCTGCGATCCCTGATAAAATCTTCCAAAGCTAGTTATGAAAACAAAATTGCCACTGATTCTAAAGACAACCACAAAGCATTCTATAGCTATGTCAAGAATCTCAATGACAACACTCAGATCTGCTCTGAGTTACAGCACAATGGCACTAAATATACAGACCCAACTGATATTGCCAACATCCTGGCAGATAGGTTCAGTGCTAACTTTACCCCCCCTCTTAGTGCTAACTGTACCCCCCCTCTCACCCCCTAAAGACCCCATCTCTATACCGGAAAAATGCAAAGTTCCTGTAATCATGGCTGCACAGGTAAAAACTACACTCTCCAAAGCCAAGAACACAGCATCCATGGGACCAGGCAACATCCCAGGCTGCATTCTACATGAACTACAGAACGAACTGGCACCCCACCTAAGTACCATGTTCAATCATAGCCTCACCACAGGCTTTGTGCCTGCTGAATGGCACACAGCGATGGTTCTCCCACTCCACAAGGGGGGAGCCACCACGGACCCCGGGAACTACCGTCCCATTAGCCTGACGAGCCTGGTCTGCAAGGCCATGGAACGTATCATCATGGAACTTATAAACAAAGACATTGGTAATCTCCAAACTCTGGACCCCACCCAGTTCGGGTTTGTAAAAGGCAGATCCTGTCTCCTAAGCCTGATAGACTTCTTTGAAGCAGTCACCAAAGCCGTAGACGAGGGTAAGGTGGTTCACACAGCCTATCTAGATCTTGCCAAGGCTATCAACACTATCCCCACTCTGGAATTATAGATAAACTCACTAAACTAGGTATAAATCCCTCACAAGATGGGTTGCCAACTGGCTCACTGACAAAACTCACACTGTGAAAATAGCAGACTCCAAATCTGACTTCAGACCAGTGACAAGTGAAGTAGCACAGGGTTCAGTCCTGGATCCTCTCCTGTTTGGTATGTACTTCTCTGAAGTACAGGCTAATACACAGCATCTTTGGCTAATGAAGTTTGCAGAATAGAAACTCCTAACAATGTGGACATCCTACAAAAGGGCCTCACTGAGACAGATGCCTGGTGTCAAAGCCATGACCTCAAGCTCAATGCCAAAATGTGTATTGTCATCCCCTTTGGTAAAAACTCTGTACCCATGAACTACAGCATAGGCGGTAGTATACTTAACACCAAAAGTCTGATAAGAGACCTTGGGACACAGGTGGACAGTAGTCTCTCCTTTGATAATCACATTGCCACAGTAGTCAGGAAATCCTTCTACGTGGCACACCTCATCGCAAAAGGATTCTCATCCAGAAAAAAAGAGGTAATTGTTCCCCTCTACTCATCACTCATTAGACCCATTATAGAGAACAACGCCCCTTTTGTTATGTACCTCACAAGACCTCTTCAACAACTGGAAAGGCCACAGAAATACCTCACAAAGAGAATTACCAACCTCAATCAGATACCCTATGCAGACCATCTCAAAAAACTCCAGCTTTACTCCATCGCAAATCGCCTACTCAAAAGTTGTCTCTGCCTAACATACAAAGCTATGTCAAACCCAGAGCTTTTGGACATGCTCCACTTAAAGAAATCCTGATCCCTCCGAGCTACATAGGGACCTAAACCTTGTCACCACAATAAACAGAACATGCCAGAGGGATAGATTCCTGTCCCATAGACTTCCCATACTCTGGCATAAACTATCTATCTATATCAAACAAAGCTCCTTATTAGCAATCTTCAAGAAAAATCTTGATGACTGGATGGGAAATAGGTAATTCACCCCAGGGATCACTTCTGTGGCTCTGCTCGACAGTGGCACAGGAAAATAATTTTCTTGGGTGGCAAAAGCCAGGGTACCTTTTTGGCTGGGCTTGTATAGGCCCCAGGGCTGATAGTTTAGTACCTATCTATGAACCTATGAACCTAAGAAAACAGTAATTATTAAAGCACACAAAAAATATACTATGAAGGTAAAAATAACATGGAGTAAATGACGAATGATATGATAATGGTCTGATGAAGGAAATATGTCAACCACAGATATGCAAACAAACTGAGAAAAATTAGACTTTTTTTGCATGGAAATATCTGCATAAGTATTTATATACCCTTATGAGCCTTAAAAACAGGTTCTTGCAACAAGAGCATATATTGGAGATGTGATAGTTCGGAACAATGTTGTTAGGAACATACATTTTTGCAACATAAAGAGCTGCTTAAGTACAAAATTACTTGAATGATATGCTAAGTCTTATACTTGGAAGAACATTTAACCCAAGTATAGAGAAGCTTTTGTTGAGCTAGTATACAATACATACTAAAGAGGTGAAAGCAATGCTATCTTTATTGTTGATAATGACTAAGGGAGCTATAACTACAAAAAGGAAAGTCAAAGACAAACCATCAATAAGAGAGGTGAAAAAGATGACTACAGAGATTAAGAATTCATTATTGACAAAATATTATAGATCAGACCAGAACTACATAGTAAGAACATGGGCTGTATAGGATTATGTAATAGAAACTAAGCTTTAAGAGGGCATTGACATGGAACAAAGTACCTAATATGCACATTAATCAAAATAAATTAGTCTGTTATACTAGATGTTAAGTCAGTGATCCAATTGTTATAATGGAGCTAAAATGAACATGACTCCATATATTCTGTGAATGTCCTCACCTGGACTCTTTGAAAAAGGAAATTAAGCTAATCGGTGATGCTTTGTGAATATGACAGGTGAAATTGACCCCTATGACTATGACAGGTGGAAGTGACCCCTACTTCGTTTCTGACTATCTTCCTTCTCAGTGTTAATCTCTCAAAGCAAGGTAATGCTATTTTACAACTCCTTATGTTGGTGGGGTGGGGTAATAATGAGGACATAGAAGAAGAAAGGTCACATGTCTCAAGGGGAACCAAGTGCACTCATGAAAGACCTGTAGGAAAGGGAAACATTATTGGAAACCCGACACTTAGGACTAAGACACTGGATAAATAGTCAGTTTTGGAAAAGAGGAACCCACCTAAATAGATCCCCATACCTATTGTTTGAACTGCATTTTTACAATATCACTGCTTATTTGAACTTTTTTTCTGAGATTGTTGCACTTTGTTTGCTGTAGCATAGACTAGATTTAGACTTGCTGAATCTAGTTCTTTTTGTATAACTTGAGCACTAAACCAAACCAATTTTTGTTGGAGGGGGTTTCCCTGCACTCTAGTGGCAGGACTATGCAGTTAGAACTCATCTGATTAAAGGTTGCTGGAACAGGGCACAGTTTTGAGCTTTTTTTATTGGTTAATTTGTTTAAATCAGGTTGATGTCATGTGCTATATAAGCAACATGTTCGTGGGGGGTTGCACTTGTTTTAGCATAGCTCCACACAGTTTGACAACCAGATACTGCTCTGCTGCATTTATCTGATCAATCTAAGGCATCTGATGATCTCTGAAAAACTTAAGTAGAATTTTTCACTATATATTGGACTTTTGAACTGTACTTTTACCATATCACTTTTTATTTGAACTGTTTTTTTTCTGAAATTGTTGCACTTTGCTGCGGCATAGACTAGATTCAGACCCTTGGAATCTAGTTCTGTTTGTATAACTTGAGCACTAAACCAAGCCATCTTTTGTTGGAGAGGGTTCCCCTACATGCTAGTGGCAGGAGTGTACAGCTAAAACTCATCAGATTGAGGGTTGCTGGCACAGGGCTCAGTTTTGAGCTTTTTTACTGGTTAATTTGTTTAAATCAATTTGTTCTTGTTTACTACATAAGCACTGCGTTTGCATGGGTTTGCGCTTGTTTATTGCCAAGCAGTGGTGGGCACCACTGGTGGTTATAGACACAAACACTTCTGCATGCAAAGTTTTCCTTAGTACTCTACTGTTGTTCCATTGGTGAATTCTTGTGATTGTCCATCACCTGACAGATGATACATTCAGCAAAGCTCCTGAGGTACCAATATAGATCCTACTCACTAGCCCTTCATATTTTTTGTCCACTTCTTTTCCTGGTTCCTCCTGTCCTCTTCCTGTTTTCTGGCCACATCAACTTACCTAGTGTTATGTATGGCCAATTTTTCACAGTTTCTCCAGCCATCCTGGTTGGCATGGCATCCTGAGGCAATGCAGCAATTGCTTCATGTACACTGAAAACCCACTTCTTCTAGTCCACACAAATTCATTATGTGAGAGATGCATCTATATCAAGAACCTAGAATTCAGGCTCTCTCACTCACCAGTCAGTTCATCTGAAACTAAGCAAGTTGTTAGCATGCATACCTCACCTTCTGCACCTACCAAACCAGCAACACATAAACTTACATATGCGGAGGTCATTACCAGTAGCTTACCTAACCATCAGAGACCTCCCAAACATAAATACAAGCCCAATTCACATAATACATCCCCTGTAAAACATAGTACACATAATATATCACACACCAGTGTCTCACCATCAAGCCCCTAAGGCATAACACAAAAACAAACATCTTAGTCATAGGTGACTCAATTGTGAGACACACAGATGTCTGTCGCAGCAGGTTGGATAAGAAAAAAGTCACGGTCAGCTGTCTGTCAGGTGCCAGGATCCACCACATCACACACACACTCAAGTCTCTCAACAACAGGCACTGTTATGACTCCATTATAGTCCATGTTGGTGTGAAAAACTTTAAGATGTACCTCACTGGAGTATATGAGAGACATGACTGAGCTCTCTGATTATGTGGTGTCTCAGGCAGGTATGTCCCTAGCCTAAAGCAGCATTTTACCTTCGCCTAGGATGATACCTTAATATAAACAAAAAGTTATTGGCTTCAACAATTGCTTGATTTCTTGTGTCACTCAAAGGGAATCCAGTATGTGTCAGCCTGGGATGACATGATCGACAGACCTCAATACTTTGCCAGAGATGGTCTTCATCTGTCACCCCTGGGATTTTGGTTACTGGCTAAGGCTCTTGCCACCCCCAGTGCCATTTTAGGCAATGTCACAAGAACAAAATTCCCAACATAAAAATACCCTCTAAAAACAACCTCATGATTATGCTGCTAAATTCTAGGATTCTAAATCACAAACTGCACTCACTGGAAGCAATCCTCACCTTGGAAGACATTTGTACAGTCACTGAGACCTGGTTTAAGGCTGTGGAGAGCACCCTGGCTATACCAGATTACATTTCCTTCCACATGTTCAGACAACAAACCATGCCTCTCAATCTCTTAGAACTAGAAATCTTGACAAAGTCTGACATAATGCTTAACTGACAATGACTGCATAGATTATAAGTGATGCATAATGTTTGCAACTACAGTTGTTCGAATGGTGTCTGTGATATATATTATGTGTGCAATTAAAGTGGTGCCAATGTTGTTTGCTTTTCATTTATAAGATTGATTATGACATAAGTGATAATTTAATAAATATGTTTATTGAAAAAAAAGCCTGACATAATGGGGGGATGGGCAAAGGCCCAAAAATAGGGACACATTTTAAATATTGCTCTTATAAATTAGAAAGTTACTAGAATAACAGGATTTGTGTTAACATGCATTTTCTTAAGGATATGAAGTCCGAAACTGAAATGCATGTCATTATTTAGTAAGTTTGATCCTTAGATAATTTCAGTGATTTGTCAAAGAAACACAGTTTTTATGAGGAACAAACCAAAAATATGAGGCAAAAATCTGGACATTCTGCGAAAATCTGTAGAGTTGAGAGGTATGCAACAAACTGAAGGTGTGAGAACTAAAGGAAGTGGTGTATCAATATTCATTAAAAACAAACACACCTCTAAATTGGTTAAACTGCACAATTCCCTTGAATTACTTCAGGTGCGATTGACTGTCTGTAAGACCCGCTTCAGGTCATTGCCAGCTATAGGACCCCCTCCATGAATCAGGACATCCACTCAGGCTACTTGGATCTACTTGAGTCAATCAAGATACAACCAAACATCCTGGTTTTGTGTGACTTTAATTACCCATCCATTGACTGGATAAATTATATGTGTTCTAACTCACTTGCCCACATTGACTGGGTAAATTATACATGTTCTCTAACTCACTGGTACAAAGGTTCCTGGACTCTGTTAACTCCAATGCCCTGGATAAGCTGGTTGACACACCCTCAAGGGGCTCAAACATTCTGGATATGGTACATGCCAACATGGGGACCACGGCACCACCTCCAGTGTGTGGCCATCCCATGTGTGATTTGACCGCAAATCAGTCTTGCTAGAAGTAACTATAACACAAGACCCCACCCCTTAGCAACAACTAGACTAAAAAACTTCTCAATTACAGCCTCTTACTTGACAGCATAAATAGCTTCATAGCCCCTCCCCCCACTGATGGAGCAGGCACCTATGCTGAGTTATACACCAATGCTTTATATGAACACCTGTACAATTGTATTGACTCTGCTGTTTCTGTTAGAATCAAAGCAAGATCTTCAAGGAAAAACAAACCTGCCTAGTGAACAACTGCCATTAATAGACTATACAACTTGAGAAAGAAATTGCTGTCTAAGAGAAGGAAGGAATGGTCTCAAAACAGGAAACACTCCCTCCTCAACTTAAACAAGCAAATAAGACTCCTAGTGAAGTCCTCCAAAGCTAGCTACGAATCCAAATTAGTTTTTCTAACTAAGGATAACCACAAGGCGTCCTTTTATTATATCTGTAACCTCAAAAGTAAGGCCCAGATTTGCGCTGAACTAGTAGTTAATGGTACTACATATACAGAACTTGTAGATATAGCAAACCTGCTGGCTGACAGGTTCAGCAAAAACTTCACTCCCCTATGTGTGCCACATATAACCCAAAGCAACCCTAACACCTGCCCACCACTTAATATCTCTGAGGAGCAGGTCTTAAACATCCTCTTCAAGGCCAAAAATACATCCTCTATGAGACCAGAAAACATCCCAGATTCTGTTCTACATTGATTAAAACAGGAATTAGCATCACCATTGAGCATGCTTTTCAATCACAGCCTAAGCACTGGCTTCATCCCAGTGGAATGTTAAACAACTACCATCATTCCTTTGCACAATGCAGTTGCATCCATGGACCCTGGTAACTATGAACCCATTAGCCTGATCAGCCTTATATGCAAGGCCATGGAACAAATCATCCTGGACCTTATTAACTAAGATATAGAAAATCTCCAAATGCTTGACCCCACCCAATTTGACTTTGTCAAGGGGAGATCATACCTGTTAAACTTGGTGGACTTCTTCGAGACAGTCATCGAAGCCCTAAATGAGGGCAATTCTGTGCATATGGCCTACATAGACTTAGCCAAGGCCTTTGATAGAATCCCCCACTCAGACATAATTGATAAAGTCACCCAGCTGGGTATCAATCCATATATTGTCAGGTGGGTTGCAAACTGGCTCAGTGATAGAACTCATACAGTCAAAATAGTGGACTCCACCTTCTCCAGCAGACCTGTAACCAGTGGTGATCCACAGAGATTGGTTCAGGGACCCCGTACTGTTTGGAATCTACTTCTCTGAAGTAGAGGCTAAAACTAAAGGACTGTGGCTGACAAAGTTTGCTGATGACTGAAAACTAGGAGAGATCATAGAAACTCCTAGTGATGTCAACATTCTGCAAGAAGTTCTTACACAGACTAATGACTGCTGCCAAAGTCATGGTCTTAAACTTAATACAAAAACATGCAATACAATTCCCTTTGGCAAGGGTGATGTTACTACAAAGTACCACATCAACAGCAATGCCCTAAGCACACAGTCAGTGGTGAGAGATCTGGACACACAGGTCAACAGCAACCTTAACTTTGATCACCATGACTCCACAATGGTAAGAAGAGCATTTTATATTGCTCATCTGATAAGTAAGGGCATTGCCTCCAGAAAAAAAGTGGTTATAACCCTCCTGTACTCTTCCCTCATCAGGTCAGTAATAGAATACAATGCTCCCTTTGGTATGCTCCTTTCCAAACACATGCAGTAACTGGAGACACTAAAAAGGTTACTCACAAAGAAAATTCAGCGTCTTCAAGATCTTTCTTATGTGGATAGACTGAAACCATTGTCACTTTACTCTGGGTCATACCAAATGCTCAGAGGAAACCTGTGCCTTGAACATAGAGCAATCTCTGACCTAGTTTTAATGGAAATGCTGCACATGCACAAGTCAAATGGCACATGGGTCACTCGCTCAAAGGATCTTAAGCTGGTATGTGATATCAACAGAACTTGCTGGAGAGGCAGATTTGTGTCACAGAAGTTGCCCCACCTTTGGAATAAGCTTCCTATTCATGTTTCATTGGCCCTATTTAAGCAAAATTTGGATGATTAAATGAGTAACTGGAAATTCAGCCCAAGGGTTCCAACTGTGTTCCTCTTGGACAGGGGTAATAGGTGCTGATTTTAATGTCTGCTTGAACCAGACACCCTTGGGAAGATGGGTTGAACTTGGCTAGGCTTGTAAGAGCCCTGGGGCTGTTAGCCTAATAGTCTCCTATGATCCTATGATTAAAGGGGATGGATTGAGACTATCGTGGTGTTTTCCTCTCAAATAAAACCAAGACTCCTTCCTCAAGCAAGAAGAAACCAGTCTGGTGGACCCCGGCCATAAGCAAACTTTACAATAAAAGGAGGAGACTTATACAAAAAAAGGCCAAATCTCAAGTAGAAAAATCATCCCTGATCAGCATTAGTAAGAAATTGAGGGCCCTCATCAAGTCAACTAAAGCTAATTTTGAAAAGAAAGTTGCCAAGGATAACCATAAGGCCTTCTGTGGCTACGTCAAAAACCTAAATGGCAACGCTCAGGTCTGCTCTGAGCTAGTACAAAATGGAACAAAATGCACTGACCCTTCTGACATTGCCAACATCTTGACTGACAGGTTCAGTGCAAATTCCCCCCCCCCCCCTCACCACCTACAGGGCCTATTACCATTCCAGGAGATTGTGTAAGTCCAATTATTACTGATATGTTGGTTAACAAGGCTCTATCTAAAGCTAAAAACACTGACTCCATGGGACCAGATGGTGTCCCAGGCTGTGTCATACGCGAGCTCCAAAAGGAATTAACCCCGCATCTTAATATCCTGTTCAGTCTCAGCCTCTCCACAGGATATGTGCCCATAGAATGGCACATGGCAATGGTGGTCCTGCTACACAAGGATGGGACCACAACTGACCCTGGGAACTACCGACCAATAAGCCTGACCAGTCTGATCTGTAAGGCTATGGAGCAAATCATTATGGAACTCATAAATGGAGAGATTGGGAACCTCCAGTCGCTGGACCCCACACAGTTCGGCTTCGTCAAGAGCAGATCATGCCTCCTGAACCTGGTGGATTTCTTTGACACAGTTACTCAGGCTATAGATAAGGGAAAGGAGGTACACACGGCTTACCTTGACCTTGCTAAAGCATTTGACACCATTCCCCATTCAGGTATTATTGATAAGCTCACCAGCCTGGGCATAAACCCTTACATCACAAGACGGATCACAAACTGGCTCTCAGACAGATCCCATAAAGAAAGAGTAGTGGGATCTATGTCCGAATCCAGACCAGTAATGAATGGTGTGCCTCAGGGCTCTGTCCTGTGGCCCCTTCTGTTTGACATATACCTCTCAGAAGTACAGGCAAGCACAGAAGGGCTGTGGCTGACTAAGTTTGCGGACGACTGCAAACTGGGTGCTACAAGAGAGTCTCCGGCCAACATGGAGATCCTCCAGAAGGGCCTAAATGAGACTGATGCATGGAGTCAAAGCCATAGTCTCAAGCTAAATCCAAAAAAAATGCGTAGTAATCCCCTTTGGAAAAAACAGAGTACCCACAAACTACAACATAGGAGGTAATCCCCTGAAATCTGAAGAAGAAATAAGGGATCTAGAGACCCAAGTAGATAGTCAGCTTTCCTTTGATAACCATGTTGCCAAAGTGGTTAGAAAATCCTTCTATGTGACCCATCTGATCACAATAGGGTTTGCATCAAGATCTACGGATGTAATAGTGCCCCTCTACTCTTCCCTCATCAGACCCATTATTGAGTACAATGCACCAATTGGAATGCACCTGGCTAGACATCTCCAGCAGCTGGAGAGACCACAGAGGTACCTAACCAAGAGGATTACTGGCCTCAAACAGTTGCCCTATGCAGCACGATTGAAAAAGCTAAGACTGTTCTCTGTTGCATACCGCTTTCTCAGAGGCGATCTCTGTCTAATGTACAGAGCCATGTCCAACCCAAAATTGTTGAACATACTCCATCTTAGCAAAACCAAATCTACTCAAGCTACACGCTCTAGGGATATAAACCTCAACACAACAATGAATAGAACATGCTGGAGGGATAGATTCCCTTCGCAGAGACTTCCATTACTATGGAACAGTGTCCGGATCTACATAAGAAGTGCCCCTCACTATCACTCTTCAAGAGGAACCTTGATGAGTGGATGGGTAACACAAAGTTCACACCGGGGATCACACTAACAGCACTACTAGATAGGGGCCAAGGGTACTAGCTGCTAGTACAAGGGTCTAGGGAACTACTAAAGGGGTGATGAATACCGCACAACATGGCTGGGCTAATATATGCCTTTGGGCAGATAGCCCAGTACCAACCTATGAACCTATGAACCTAAATACTCTGCAAGTTATAGTAATTAGTGGATGGATAAACCCATAAAGTACCACATTACACAGTTCGCTAATTTTGTCTGAAATATGTTATCCCTAATCTACCTAATGCACCTCTAGACACTGTCAACTTGAATCTGAGTCATTGACAGTTTGTAGCTGGTAATAATTATAATATGTAAACAGTGCATTTGTTTATGTTTTCTTTATATCTGTTTTGTCTTGAGTACAATAACATTTTACTGATTGAAAAAAAAAAGATTTGTAATACAGTGAAGATAAAATGGCTCTATATCAGTTCAACAAAACAGCTCAGATTTGTAATACAGTGAAGATAAAATGGCTCTATATCAGTTCAACAAAACAGCTCATCACCGAATGCAAAAACCTTGAACTTCTAACCACGAAATCTACAAACATCGAAAACTCAGAACAGTGAATTATTTCCCTGGGAAAAAATTCACCGGTCCGAGAAACATACACACAACAAAATCACACCAAAAAACAGCAATCCACACACATACACTTATCCTAGATCTAACCCTACACTAAACTGTACATACAGTACTATTTATACACTATCCTTAACCCAAACCCTAACCCTAAGGTCCGTCACTATCGCACACTCACCTCTCCCGCGCCCTAACCCTAACTCACATACCCTGCCCTAACCCTAAAGTCCACACAATCGCACACTTACCTGAACCCAACCCGTAACTTTCCATCACAGTGCTGAAAATAGCAAAGCAACAGCAATGGACAACCAAATTCTTTCCCTAGGAAAACATTTGGTTATCTGCAGCTTTGCTATTTTCAGCGTTCACAGTTTTTGGTTTGATATTAGACCATTCGAAGTATTAACACTTCGATTATCTAATATAGACCCGATAAAACAATATGGTCAATAGTAAATTCCTCATCTTAAATTATATTGTAAATGCTTAACTTACGTGTTTAACTATTTCTATTTTAAGGAACAACGTTAAAATGTTGTGATCACTGTCTTGAAATCTGCCATAGTTAAACCCTTGTTTTTATGCCCACAACCAACTCACCCATTGGATTTTGTCCATTTTCAATACTGCCCATCCTAGGTGTATATCAATATGTGTGTATATACCTTTAAGAAACTATCCAAGGGCTTGCACATGTATATAAATACTGAGCACGTGTGAGCCGACTGCCATTTTGTAGTTAGCTATTGAGATGTAAGCATGTATGCATGTAAGCTCTGTTTGTTAACTAGTTTGTTCGTATTTAATGATGCTGCTATCCATACTGATGTGTTTGTATGTATTAAAGCATCTGAATGAAACTCCAAGCCTTCTTTTTTTTTATGTATTAGAGATAAATGAGCAACATGGTGCCAGAAGTGACATGTCTTAAAGGACATGGAGTCAGAAGAGGCATATCTAAAAGAACATAAAGCCAGAAGCTGCATACCGAAAGGGCATGAGGTCAGAAACGACTTGGCTGAGATGATATAAGGCACTTATTTAGATGCTGGTGGAATATAAAAGGAGTGGATCATCCTCAAATATGCATACTTTGCAAAACAGGTCAGAAACAAATTTCAGGTATTAAAACTTGCTCAGCACTATTTTTTTTGCTAATATGAAACGGAGCATACAGAACGTTCTAAATAATTTTTGCATAAACAGATATGTAAGATATTGATAAAAATATTCAAATTACTACAGAAAATGTTTAAAATAAAGTCCAATGTGCATACAATGAATAAAATAAAGGGAAACAACTGCATTTTCGCAAAGCATATGTATTTTCGTATTAAGCAAAGATATTTGAGTTATCAAAAGTGTATAAAGTGTTCACATATTTCTGTAGTGTTACAGTGAAGCTATTTCACAAAGTATAGCCATTACAAGGCATATTTCACAGAGTACAGCCATTACAGAGCATATTTCACTAATGAAAGTATTTCAAAGAGTTTATTGTGCATTTGAATGTTGTTATAAGCTTGTAGCACTGTTTGTACATAATTACAAGGGCCATATTTTTAATGTGTCTGTGTATATTTTGTGGGCATGGCAGATGGATTTCGAAAGCCCAGTGCACTAGTGTTTGACAGTAATATTATAGGTTCATAGGTTGGTACTAGGCTATTGGCCCTAGGGCCTATATAAGCCTAGCCATAACAATTCCCTGGGTTTTTCTTCCCACAATATTTACTTCCCTGGGCCCCTATCTAGCAGGGTGACTGACGTGATCCCCGGGGTGAATTTCCTATCTCCTATCCAATCGTCAAGTTTTCTTTTGAACAGGGCCAAGGAGGCACTCTGCTTGACATGTATGTATATTGCTGAGAACTGGAGAGTTTTTGAGCAAGAGTATGACATTTTCTTACAGGTTGCATTTTCTGATAAAGATGACAGTACAAAGGCATTTATTCTGCTTAATTTAGCTGGGTCAGAAGCCATAGAAAGGGAATGCTCATTTGTGTATGCAGCTGCTATATATACTGGAGAGTGGGAAAACCTTCTTATTGTTGTACTAGCTGAGTCAAGGTAGGACCCAGAGTGCTTAAAGCGTAAATTTAGACAAATGTTTAACTACCAGACAAATGTTGTAATGGGAATGTACTTATTTTACACAAGGGATTAAAAGCCTGGTGAAACTTTTGCAGTATATATAACTCACCTGAGAAATAAAGCTAAAACATGCAGATTTGGTGACTTAAGGGATGAGTTGATAAAGGGAAGACTTGTGTGTGGTATAAAAAATGATGCTGTGAAAAAGATTTTGCATCATGACAGTGATTTAACTTTGAATAAGGCCATTGAGATTTGTCAGATACACAAGCTCACAGAAAAGCATACAAATCTGCTTACAAATGAGGACAGCTCTAGAAGGCACAGTGATAAAGCTCATGTTGATAATATGCAGCACATTATTAAAAGAAACAGGCCTGAGCACTTGGTAGATGTCACCCCTGCAGCACTCACTGTTAAACCCCAGAACTTTCTAGCACATTCCAGACTTTGCACAGTCTCAATGAAGCACGAGGAGTCAGCAAACTCAAAGCATGGGTCCCAACCTAGTTTCATTGCCGATTGTCATAATTGTGGTGGTAATCATGAATCTAAAAACGAAAAGTGTTTAGCTTTTGATCAAAAATGCCACAAATGCAATAAATGGAATAAAAAGGCCCACATTCTTTTATTAAAAGGGAACATTTTAAGAAACAAGTTGATCTGTTAGACTGTGACAGGCCTACTCTTTAGGTTGATGGTTTGTCAGTGCTTCATGAAACAGTTAAGGCAGTAGATTTAAGGGCCAAGAATAAAGTATTTTGTACTGTTCGGATAAATGGCAAATCCAGAGAACTCAATTTTGAAACAGGTTCCAAGTGCAATGTTATGTCTGCAGAAACATTTGTGAGAGCATGTAAAGGTGAAAGGCTTGATTCGGCAATGTGTGTGAAACTTGTTGCTTATGTAGGTGAAGAAATTCAAACCGAAGGCTCAGTAGTGCTTCCATGTTACTCTGCTGGGAGAAGCTACGTCTTATTATTTTATGTGGTCAAGAGGCACGTTCAGTCATTATTAGGCCTCAGAGATAGTTTGAAAATGGGACTGCTTTCATGTAATAAGGAAGTCTACCATGTTAGCTTAAAAGACCACTCTACTAATTTTGCCCAACACATTTTTCTACTTATGCTGATTTTTTCTAAGACAGAGTAGACACTTCCAGATGTACAAGCAAGCAAAATCTGAGGGTATTACTACTCAATGCTAGAAGTCTAAACCTCAAAATGAACTCACTTGAGGCACTCCTTAAAATGGAGAACACTGACATCTGTGCAGTGTCAGAGACCTGGTTCAAGGCTCCAGAGAGCACCCCTGCATTACCAGGCTATAATTCATGCCACAGCTTTCAGCCACCTAATCTGGACCAAAACACTAAAGGCAGAGGTGTGTCCATATTCATTAAGGATATCCACACCTCCAGGCTAGTTGCTCAGTATAATGCATCTGAGATTATCTAAGTGCAACTAACTCTGGGCAAGACCACAATCCAAATTGTAGCTTGTTACAGATACCCTAACATGACCCAGGATTCCCACTTCTCATTTCTTGATACACTGGAAAATATTAGGGTACAACCCAACACCCTAATAATGGGTGATTTCAACTACCCCACCATTAACTGGGAAAACTACTCATGTTCCAACTCTTTTGCTCAGTTTTTTCTGGAATTCATAAATTCCAATGCCTTGGTTCAACTTATCCACACCCCCACCAGGGGCAGCAATATCCTAGACTTGGTCATTACCAACATGAATGACTGGCGTTCCACACCAAAGGTCAGTTCCTCATTGGTCAGATCCAACCACAAGCTAATCACCCTAGACATCCACATTCCGCACTCACCCCCCCCCCCACCCCACTAGGGAAACTAGCATAAAATATTTCACCAAAGCCAACTTCACACTTCTTAAGACAGAAGTGGCAAACTTTGTGACACCCATGCAGACAGAAAATAGAGGCATGACTCCTGAATCCTACACAAATCCATTTTATAAGCACTTACACGAGTGCAACGATCATACTATCCCTAACAGAACCAAGATGCTATTTTCCCAAAAATGAAGCCAATTTGGTAGTCCCTTGCCATAAACAAACTCTACAACAGAAGAAAGAAACTGTTGCAAAAAAGAGTAAAATCCCATGATTGGAGGAACTCCCTGGTAAGCCTCATTAAGAAGCTGAGATCCCTCATAAAATCCTCCAAAGCTAGTTACGAAAACAAAATCACCACTGATTCTAAAGACAACCACAAAGCATGCTATAGCTATGTCAAGCATCTCAATGGCAACACTCAGATATGCTCTGAGTTACAGCACAATGGCACTAAATATACAGAACCAACTGATATTGCCAACATCCTGGCTGATAGTTTCAGTGCTAACTTTATCCCCCTCTCACCCCTTAAAGGACCCATCTCTATACCGGAAGAATGCAAAGTTCCTGTAATCATGACTGCACAGGTAAAAAACACACTCTCCAAAGCCAAGAACACAGCATCCATGAGACCTGACAACATACCAGGCTGCGTTCTACATGAACTACAGAACAAACTGGCACCCCACCTAAGTACCATGTTCAATCATAGCCTCACCTCAGGCTTTGTACCCACTGAATGGTGCACAGCAACGGTTATCCCACTCCACAAAAGGGGAGCCACCACACCATTAGCCTGATGAGCATGGTCTGCAAGGCCATGGAACGTATCATCATGGAAGTTATAAACAAAGACATTGGTAATCTCCAAACACTGGACCCTACCGTGTTCAGGTTTGTAAAAGGCAGATCAGATCTCCTAAACCTGACAGACTTCTGTGAAGCAGTCACCAAAGCTGTAGATGAGGGTAAGGTGGTTCACACAGCCTATCTAGATCTTGGCAAGGCTTTCAACACCATCCCCCACTCTGGAATTACAGATAAACTCACTAAACTAGGTATAAATTCCTATGTCACAAGATGGGTTGCCAACTGGCTCATTGACAGAACCCACACTGTAAAAGTAGCAGACTCCAAATCCGATTTCAGACCAGTGACAAGTGGAGTACCACAGGGTTCAGTCCTGGGTCCTCTCCTGTTTGGTATCTACTTCTCTGACGTACAGGCTAACACAGAAGGTCTTTGGCTAACTAAATTCTCAGATGACTGCAAACTAGGAGCCATAATCGAAACTTCTAACCTTGTGGACATCCTACAAAAGGGCCTCACTGAGACAGATGCCTGGTGTCAAAGCCATGGTCTCAAGCTCAATGCCAAAAAGTGCAATGTCATCCCCTTTGGTAAAAACTCTGTACCCATGGACTACCACATAGGCGTTAGTCTACTTAACCATGGAAGTGTGATAAGAGACCTTGGGACACAGGTGGACAGTAGCCTCTCCTTTGATAATCACATCACCACAGTAGTCGGGAAATCCTTCTACATGGCACACCTCATCACAAAAGGTTTCTCATTCATGAAAAAAGAGGTCATTGTTCCCCTCTACTTGTCACTCATTAGACCCATTATAGAGTACAATGCCCCTTTTGGTATGTACCTCACATGACATCTACAACAACCGGAAAGGCCGCAGAAATACCTCACAAAGATGATTACTGGCCTCAAACTGATGCCCTAAGCAGACCGTCTTAAATAACTCCAGCTTTACTCCATCACATATCGCCTACTCAGAGGCAATCTCTGCCTAACATATAAAACTATGTCAAACCCAAAGCTGTTGGACATGCTCCACTTAAAGAAATCCAAATCCCTCCGAACTACATGCTCTAGGGACCTAAACCTGGTCACAATAAACAGAACATGCTGGAGGGATAGATTCCTGTCCCAGAGACTCCCCATACTCTGGAACAAACTACCTATCTATATCAAACAAAACTCCTCATTAGCAATCTTCAAGAAAAATCTTGATAATTGGATGGGAAATAGGAAATTCATCCCGGGAATCAATTCTGTGGCTCTGATCGACAGTAGCACAGGAAAATAATTTTCTTGGATGGTGAAAGCCAGGGTACCTTTTTGGCTAGGCATATATAGGCCCTAGGACCAATAGTCTAGTACCTACCTATGAACCTATACTCTATGAAGTTAGACCTTAGAGGTTAGTCCAGTTATCAGGTCAGCATGTAAAGTTCCAATAGCCATGCAGGATAGAGTCAAAGCCAATCTAGATAAAATGGTGCAACAAGGTGTGATTTCTCCAGCTGAAACTCTAACCGAATGGGAATCTTCCATGGTGGTAGCTCATAAGAAAAGCTCAGATGGCATCAGAATATGTACTGACCCAGGAAATTTGAACAAAATGTTAAAAAGACCTCATTACCCAATGCGCACAGTCGAAGAGGTCACAGCCTTGATGCCAAATGCCACTATTTTTTCTGTCTTAGATGCAAAGATTTCATTTTGGTAGATTTAGTTTGATAGAAAATCATCATTGCTCACTACTTTCAGTACTCCATTTTGCAGATACAGATTGAGAATGCCATTTGGGATAAATTCTGCAAGTGAAGTCTTTCAACGAGCAATTGAGCAAATTTTTCCTGGGTATCTTTGTGCTATTATAGTAGATGACACTTTAGTATTGGCTGTGATGAAGCAGAACATGACAGAAACCTCAGAAAAGTTCTAGAAAGGGCGCATCAAGCGAATCTCAAGCTCAATCCACACAAATTCAAATTCAGGCTACAAGAAGTTACTTATTTTAGTCATTTATTGATAAGTACATCCTTATGACCAGGCCCTTCAAAGCAAACAGCCATTCTCGAGATGCCAACTCCAGACAATGTTCAAGCCCTGCAAAGTTTTCTTGGCATGGTCAACTACTTAGGCAGTTCATTCCAGACTTGAGCCAACTTTTAGCACTACTCAGAGAGCTGACATGTAAAGATGTATCCTGGTCTTGGTTAGAGCAACACCAAAGATCATCTGATGTCCTGAAACACAGAACTGCAAGTCCACCAACTCTCAGATACTATGAAGTCCACAAACCAGTCACACTTTCCTGTGATGCTTCTAAATTTGGACTTGGTGCAGTCATTCTACAAGAGGATCAACCTGTTGCCTATGCATCAAGAACTCTTACCCAAACTGAGATGCAGTGTGCCCAGATTGAGAAAGAGCTTTTGGCAATTGTGTTTACATGTTCAGGGTTCCATGATAATGTTTATGGTAGACCTATCCAGATCGAATCAGTCCATTAACCATTAGTTACTATATTGAGAAAGCCAATGCATTCAGCTCCAGGCAGACTGTAATGTATGATGCTGAGATTGCAAAAGTACAATTTCAATCTGTCTACAAGAAAGGCAAACTTCTCTGTCTTGCTGATATGTCATCCAGATCACCCAGTAATACCACTGAACAGAATGGCAATCAAGGTTCTCATTTGATTGATGATTTTGAAGTCATGGAACTGAGAAATTTCTCTTCCACACATCTTGATGAGCTGAGAGACCACACAGCCACAGATCCAGTTTTACAAAGGCTCAACCACTTTATCAATCAAGGATGGCCATTAAAGCAATCTAGTTTACCTCAATAAGTGCAACCTTATTTTCCATACAGAGATGGAATTTTGTCTGACAACAGTATCATAATGAAAGGTCTGAAAGTAATTGTTCCAAAGTCCTTGTAACCAGAGTACATTACTATCTTGCATCGTGGTCACTAAGGAACCGAATCTACCAGAAGAAGGGCGAGAGAACTAGTATTTTGGCGAGAGAACTCTTATTTTGGCCTTCTATGTCACAAGACATTGAGTAAGCACTTTTATCTTGTTCAGTGTGTAATATTACAAAGTCACACCAACAGAAGGAACCACTTCAGCTTAACCATTTTCCAGAACTACATTGGTCAACAGTAGCTACTGATATCTTTGAGTGGAATGGTCACCATTATTTGGTGTTAGCAGACTCTTACTCCAATTGGTTTGAGATTGACCTACTTCCTAACCTAGCATCCAGTACTGTCATTACTAAGATGAAGAGCCATTTTGCTGTGCTTGGGAGTCCACACAAAGTTATTTCTGACAATGGCACACAGTTTACAAGCCAACAGTTGAAAAGATATGCTGAAGAATGGGACTTTACTCGTGTCACAAGTAGTCCTGTGTACCCGCAGTGAAATGGTTTGGTAGAATGTGCAGTGCAAAGTACAAAACAGTTACTTGAGAAGTCAAAATGAAATAATAGTGATGTTTTCCTGAATCTCTTGAATCTCAGAAATGTTTCTCGTGATAAACATCTTGGTTCACCTGCTCAGAGACTTCTGTTGAGACAAATCAGAGCCAGATTACCAATCAGCAGTCAATTGCTGGTTCCATGTGTCAAGAACAACAGATCAGTGAAAGCCAATCTGTTGAAGAAGCACCTAACCCAGAAGTCCTACAATGATAAGACCAGTAAACTACTCAATCCATTATGAGAGGGAGAAGTGGTAAGGATGCAATCATCCGGAGGTTAGAATCGAATTGGTGTCATGAAGAATATTGGTCCAAAGCCAAGATCGTACATTGTAAAATCAGAAGGAACAACTTTTAGGCAGAATCAGAAGCATTTGAGTCTGGTGCCCAAACCTATACTACAGCAGATAGTCTGTGAGAAAGGCTCTTTATCTCAGAGCGAGTTGTTCTAGTTCCCAAGGAAGTTCCAGAGGAATGATGAATCCAGAAGTTCCTGATACAAGTCGTGCACCACAGTCTGTCCCTGTTGCTAAGTTTGGTCCCGACTGTTATGCTACAAGATATGGTCAAATCTCTAAAGCCTGTAGTATATATGAAACAACTTGGACATGAACATTGTGTTTTGCTTCCAATGTATATAATAATGCATGTCTAGCTCTAACGTTGTTTTGCATAAAGGTCAATCTTTTTAAGAGAGAAGATGTAGATCAATATGTGTGTATATACCTTTAAGAAGCTATCCGAGGGCTTGCTCAAGTGTATAAACATTGAGCACGTGCAAGCCTGACTGCCATTTTGTAGTTAGCTGTTGAGATGTAAGCATGTGTGTATGTAAGCTCTGTTTGTTAACTAGTTCATTCGCATTTAATGATGCTGCTATGCATCCTGATGTGTTTGTATGTATTAAAGCATCTGATCGAAACCCCAAGCCTTCCTGTTTTATGTATTAGAGATGAACAAGTGACACTAGGGAAAATATCTGAAAAGATTATCTACTTCCAAATCTCACAATATCCACAAAAATACCAAACATCTGTCAAATGAAGTAACAAGGTTTCTGGACAAGGTATATTTGAATTACTATCCTTTAGTGTACCACTGATGAAATCTTACTCTACATGGACAGAAGTCACCTAAATGCTGCAATATCTGCAGACGGTAAAAACCTTTGACCTTGCAGAGCACTCTATTCTGCATAATCACTCGGTAGCCACAGAAATCAGTTGTATTGCTACCAGACAAATGCCATCTCTCAGAAAGAAAATTGAAGTCAAGACCAGGGGTTTAGTCTCTTAAGTCTTATCCAGAAGTCAAAGCGTGACTCGTGTCTGAATCTTGGCCCATTTTCTCTGTCCCATTTTCGTTAATAAAATACTCCTCAACCTGCCCAGCTCTTCCTTTTATTACATGCTGATGACAGTGTACTTTACAGATGTAAACAATATCATTCAGACATAAAAAGTTCCAGAAAAAGTCCTCTTAAATCATTAACTAGCTCAGTAAAATTGAATTTCTTCTAAACACTACAAACACTAAGACAATGATTTTTAGGAACTCAGACACTTTCCTTCAATATCTATAGCATAGCTTCCCTTTTCATGTTTAAAAGTGCTCTTCAGTTATCTGCTGTCATGTTTCAGTGCTGTATTCTAGTAGGAGGATGTGAATTTCTTACAGCCTTTTGTAATTTTCCTCTTTTGGTATACAATTTACTATTATGAAAATTCCATCAGGCATGTTTATTCATGAATTTACCATTATATTTAGGGTGGGTGGATACGGTCTTTTCTATGCAGGTATTCAGGTGCTTCTAAAAGTTGGATATGAACGTGACATCTCTCTCAACTGGATCTGTTTGTGGGAGATTTTTGGAATTCTGCCTAGGTCTTCTACAAGCTGAAGTAGGTTTAGTCTGGAGAAGCCTATAAAGACAGACTTATTTGGTAGTGGAGTTGTACCACGAGGAGAAGATGACTGATTTGTGGTCAGATTTCCCCAGAGATGAGGTACTATGTTGATAAGGGCCAGTTCATGGATATTAGAGCCTATACTGGTTAGTTTTACAATTTGACTCAGTGTATTGATACTAAGGATGTCTAGGAAACATTGAGAATATTCATTTTTAGAGGTGTATGTATGCCTACAACCTGGAAACATGAAAAATCTGGACAAAGACCCATGAAAAGTAGGTACAACTGGCCAACAATATGTATGCTGATTAGCATAAAAGTAGCATACATAATTATATAGTCCCACCCACCCCAATGGAATTCACGGATACCCACATTCAAATTCAAATTGAAGAAGAAGAGTAGACAATATTAAACACAGCATATAATCACAATAATAGTGTTTTAGTTATATTAACATTTGAACTTGTATAAAACTAAAAAAATTCCTGTTATAAAAATAAAATTAACTGCTACACTCATAAAATTAAAATAAATACAATTTGTGTAAAAAAAACAAAACGAATGAATTCTAACTACTAAACTGGTATAAAATTTAAATAAATACAAATTAAATAAGCTCTAATTTATTTTGTCTCTTGACAAAGCACACCATCCTCTAGCTACTGTCAATATATTCTCGAATTTCAGTATCTTGACACGAAAGTGCTGAAAGTTCAGTTGAACGAAACTGCACTTGACTGAATTTGAAGTGTCAAATTCATGCTTGTGGTGTCGCGCTACATGGGATTTGCTGTGTTTGTAAGGTGCACTGTGCTACGGGTATGGGTTGCCTGCTGTTGTGTGGATATATCTGGAGATTCAGGCAAGTGCTGTTTTTTTTAGGGTTTTGGGTAGGGGTTTGAACGTATGTGAGTGTGTTGGGAAGTTTTAGGTGTAGGTTAGGGTAGGTAAGAGTGTGAGTGTGTAGGTTAAGGTAGGTTAGAGTGTGAGTGTGTAAGTGTTGAGAGTGGTGGTGTTTGTACATATGTGATGTGTGTTTGTGCAAGGGAAATGTAGTGTGTGTAGTGGTGGGTATAGTGTCTTTGTCGTTTTAGTGCGACCTCAGAGTTAGTATATATAAGTAGCAGGGGTGTGGGGGGCACAGACCCCCAAATGGGTATGTAGGGAAGGTGCGTGTATTTGTGTTGTTGTGTTTTTATGTGTTTTGTTGTAATGTGGGGAGGAAGGTGTATGTATGTCTGCTTGTGTGGTTGAGGGTGTATTTCAAAGTAGCGATTTTGAATTTCGCACTTTTGGGGTTTTGATATTGTGAATGTTTGGCTTTATAGTCTCGAGATACTGCAATTCAAGATTTCAGTATATCGAGATTATAAATTGAATCTATATATATATATATATATATATATATATATATATATATATATATATATATATATATATATATATGTGTGTGTGTGTGTGTGTGTATATATACACGTATACATACATATATATATATATATATATATATATATATATATATATATATATATATATATATATATATATAAACTTCCCACCATGTTAAAAGTCCCGAAAAGTCTGCATCAGAAATTGTGTACAATATGTATACCATCATAAGGCAAACTGTAAAGTTTGGGGGGAGTATACATTAAATGTACAGCAAGCAGCAGTCTATTTGATTTGAAAGCCTGTATTTGTAATTGTTTCTGTCTTGTAACTCATCTAGTGCAGATACAGATTCTTAGTTTTAGCACTTAAATTTGCTTGTTCATGCTCAGCACTTGTTCAGAACTTGTAAGCACTAAATAAGCTACTAATTACTATAGCACTCTATCTTCCTCATTACCCAGAGGAAAACAGTTTTTGTACTTACTTTTCTCACTTTCTTAGAGAAAAACAGCTCTTGTGCTCACTTTCCTCACTTAACTAGAGGAAAAACCCTGCAATTCTCTTTTTGCATGGTCTTGCGCACAGAGCAGCATCGGGCAGGGCCGGTTAGCTGGGGTATACTATTCTCGGCCCCACAAAGTATGCACTGTAACTTTTCCCTTAGAACTAGGCAAGCCTCAACTCAAGTGCTTCAGATCAGCTGCTCTTATTGCAGCACTTGCAAAACAGAAATCAGCACTTGTCCTAATCTCCTAGACAGCACTATTATTCTCCAAATTTCCCAGACAGCACTATTATAATATAGCATAAGACCCTCGATCATCCGCAGGACTTAAGTTCAATTTACTCTTCAAAGCATGTCCAGAGGTCAGCTTCAGGTGTACTCTCCAGTTCATCTGGTGGAACTGGGCATCCTGAGGCAATGTCACAACTGCCTCATGTATACAGACTACCATCTCCTCTTACCTCTAGATGCAAACACTTGTGAGAGATGCAAATACACAGCCAGACTGGAGGCTAAGCGCTCTCAACCCATGACTGTAACAGACAGTCAAGAGGATAAGGGACACATGCATCACACCACCTGTCACACATGAATCTACATGAATCTACAAAACAAGCACAGGCAAAACATACGCATAAATACACAAAAACATATTTGGAGGCACTAGGTACCAATCTGAAAAAGAAACAGTGCCCTCCAAAGCAGACAAGCAAGCAACCTGCACCCCCAAACACAAGCCAGAAAACACATAATTCACCTCAGCAGTGTGCCTCACAACAGCCCTTAAGGCAAAACACCATACCTAACACGCTAGTAATAGGGGACTCTATAGTAAGGCACACGGATGTTCCACTCACCAGGCTGAACAAGGAGAAGGTTACTGTTAGCTGCCTGTCGGGGGCTCGGATCCGTCACATAACACAGGCACTTAGGTCACTCCAGAACCCGTACAAGTATGACACTGTCATTGTACATGCTGGTGTGAATGATCTAAGACGTACCTCCCTGGACTACATGAAAAGAGACATTGAGGAGCTCACTGATCATGTAGCCCAGGCTGGTATGACCCTGACCTTGAGTAGCATACTACCTTCACCTAGAATGATACCACAATACAAAGACAAAATTCAACAATTGGCTAAGCTTCTGGTGTCATTCTAAGGGGATCCAATGTCTGTCTGCCTGGGATGACATGATAGACAAGCCTTGCTGTTTTGCCAGAGATGGGTTGCACCTGTCACCCCTAGGTTTTCGAATACTGGCCAAGGCTCTTGCTATCCCTATAGTGCCTTTTTTAGGCAAGGCTCAAAGGACAAGCCAAACACCGTAACCAAAAACTAAGGGTAATGCTACTCAACGCCAAAAGTCTCAACCTCAAAATGCACACACTCGAGGCTCTCCTCAGCATGGAGAAAATCGATGTTTGTGCAGTGACGGAAACCTGGTTCAAGGCTCAAGAGAGCACCCCAGCACTGCCAGGTTACAATTCATATCATACCTTCTGGCCTCAGTTACCGGATCACAGTACAAAGGATAGAGGTGTATCCATATTCATCAAGGATACCCATATCTCCAGGTTAGTAGCGCAGCATGATGCTCCAGAGATCATCCATGCACAACTATCAGCAGGCAAAACCACATTTCAAGTCGTAGCCGGTTATAGATCACCCACCATGTCCCAAGATGCTCACTCTGCATTCCTTGAGACATTGGAAAATATAAAGGTCCTACCCAACACCATAATCTTGGGTGATTTCAACTACCCTGGTATAGACTGGGCGAACTACCAATGTTCCAACTCCTATGCTCAGCAATTCATAGAATTTATAAATTCAAATGCCTTTGAACAACTAGTATGTTCCCCACTAGAGGGGACAGCATATTGGATTTAGTCATCACAAATATGGGTGCCCATTGTACCACATCCGTTATCACTCCCTCCTTGGTCAGATCCAACCACAAACTGATAACCCGGGACATCCTCACCCCTCCACCTCCCCCAGTCAAAGAAACCATAGTCAAAAATCTTTCCAAAGCAAACTTCAAACTACTTGCATCCGAAGTGGAAAGCTTCACTATTCCCTTGCAGAAGGATAATGATATCCAGGATGCGGAATCCTACACCAAGGCACTCTATATGCATCTTCAGGATTGCATGGACCGTGCTATCCCAAATAAAACCAAGACTCCTTCCTCAAGCAAAAAGAAACCAGTCTGGTGGACCCCAGCCATAAGCAAACTTTACAATAAAAGGAGGAGACTTATACAAAAAAAGGCCAAATCTCAAGTAGAAAAATCATCCCTGATCAGAATTAGTAAGAAACTGAGGGCCCTCATCAAGTCAACTAAAGCTAATTTTGAAAAGAAAGTTGCCAAGGATGCCAAGGATAACCATAAGGTCTTCTATGGCTACATTAAAAATTTAAATGGCAACGCTCAGGTCTGTTCTGAGCTAGTACAAAATGGAACAAAACACACTGACCCTTCTGACATTGCCAACATCTTGGCTGACAGGTTCAATGCAACCCCCCCCCCCCCATGACCTACAGTGCCTATTACCATTCTGGCAGATTGTGTAAGTCCAATTATTACTGATACGTTGGTTAACAAGGCTCTATCTAAAGCTAAAAACACTGCCTCTATGAGACCAGATGGTGTCCCAGGCTGTGTCATATGTGAGCTCCAAAAGTAATTAACCCCGCATCTTAATACCCTGTTCAGTCTCAACCTCTCCACAGGATATGTGCCCATAGAATGGCGCATGGCAATGGTGGTCCTGCTACACAAGGGTGAGGCCACAACTGACCCTGGGAACTACCGACCAATAAGCCTGACCAGTCTGATCTGTAAGGCTATGGAGCGAATCATTATGGAACTCATAAATGGAGAGACTGGGAACCTCCAGTCGCTGGACCCCACACAGTTCGGCTTCGTCAAGGGCAGATCATGCCTCCTGAACCTGGTGGATTTCTTTGAGACAGCTACTCAGGCTATAGATAAGTGAAAGGAGGTACACACGGCTTACCTTGACCTTGCTAAAGCATTTGACACCATTCCCCATTCAGGTATTATTGATAAGCTCACCAGCCTGGGCATAAACCCTTATGTCACAAGATGGATCGCAAACTGGCTCTCAGACAGATCCCATAAAGTAAGAGTAGCGGGATCTATGTCTGAATCCAGACCAGTAATGAGTGGTGTGCCTCAGGGCTCTGTCCTGGGGCCCCTCCTGTTTGGCATATACTTCTCAGAAGTACAGGCAAGCACAGAAGGGCTGTGGATGACTAAGTTTGCAGACAACTGCAAACTGGGTGCTATAATAGATTCTCTGGCCGACATGGAAATCCTCCAGAAGGGCCTAAATGAGACTGATGCATGGTGTCAAAGCCATGGTCTCAAGCTAAATGCGAAAAAATGCATAGTAATCCCCTTTGGAAAAAACAAACTACATGCAAACTACAACATAGGAGGTAATCCCCTGAAATCTGAAGAAGAAATAAGGGATCTAGGGACCCAAGTAGATAGTCAGCTTCCCTTTGATAACCATGTTGCCAAAGTGGTTAGAAAATCCTTCTATGTGACCCATCTGATCACGAAAGGGTTCGCATCAAGATCTAAGGATGTAATGGTGCCCCTCTACTCTTCCCTCATCAGACCCATTATTGAGTACAATGCACCAATTGGAATGTACCTGGCTAGACATCTCAAGCAGCTGGAGAGACCACAGAGGTACCTAACCAAGAGGATTACTGGCATTAAACAGTTGCCCTATGCAGCACGATTGAAAAAGCTAAGACTGTTCTCTGTTGCATACCGCTTTCTCAGAGGCGATCTCTGTCTAACGTACAGAGCCATGTCCAACCCAGAATTGTTGAACATGCTCCATCTTAGCAAAACCAAATCTACTCAAACTACATGCTCTAAGGATATAAACCTCAACACAACAATGAATAGAACATGCTGGAGGGATAGATTCCCTTCGCAGAGACTTCCCTTACTATGGAACAGGGTCCCGGTCTACATAAGACAGAGCCCCTCACTATCACTCTTCAAGAGGAATCTTGATGAGTGGATGGGTAACAGAAAGTTCACACCGGGGATCACACCAACAGCACTACTAGATAGGGGCCAAGGGTACTAGCTGCTAGTACAAGGGTCTACGGAACTACTAAAGGGGTGGTGAATCCCGCACAACGTAGCTGGGCTAATATATGCCTTTGGGCAGATAGCCCAGTACCAACCTATGAACCTATAAATCAAATCAAACACTTCTCTTTGAATATTCTAAATATTTTAGAGTAAAAGTGCTACGTTAGCGTAACTCATGGCTTTCTCTGACCTGACCACATTTACATTGCTATTAATCAATCAATGGGAAGGGTAGCCAGGAGGAGGTGGGCTAAAGATCTCCTAGTGGAGGAAAAATACCAATAGTTATTACCCCTGAAGAGCAGCTGGTTAGTGTGCACCCGATGGAGACTAGGATATTGTACTGAAGATGTCATAAAAAGGCAAAAATGTGCATGTCTGGAACTGTGCTTTGATGGCTAGGAATAAACATCGTTAACTCTTGAAGATCGGTGTCTGAGTGATTTCTAGATTACACCTGTATTTCTTTATGTTTTATCTGTTTGTAGAGCTGCGTGTCTGCTATCGACTGGTTTCTAAGCTTTGGGTGGAATTCAAGGCTATCCAAAGGGTGCACAAAAGATTGTGCCTTTCTTAAGGCTGTAACCAAGGGTCTCTTTAGCCTTTTTAAAGGCTTCTCACAATAGCCTTTTTTAAGGCTTTCCTCAACAGCCTTTTTTAAGGCTGGCCACAATAAGCCTTTCTTAAGGTTGGACAGAGGGTTTGTTGAGGTAGCCTTCTTGGTGGCTACTTAATATTGTGATAGGCTATTTCCAGATCCTGTCAAAGGGACTCCACAGCCTTTTTAAAGGATGTTCCTCAAAGGACCAGTTTAAAGGCTATCCACTAATAGGCCTTTTTAAAGGCCAAAAACAACAGCCTTTTTCAAAGGCCAATTACAACATCCTTGGCATTGGTTACCTCTCCAAAAGCCTTTTTAAAGGCTTACCCAGCCGGATGAGAGATAGTAACTGAGGACTAGGCACAGTACCTTGGGTGCACACTAACCAGCTGCTCTTCAGGGGCAATATCTATTGGCATTACTATTAATCAAAGAAAGCCAAGGTTGAGTTATTTACAACAAATGAAAGCAGTTTTAACTACCTGAGAAATTAATGTTCCTTTTACTCTTTCATGTGACAAGTAACACAGCTAGGGTAAGTGCCATTTCAGAAAAGGTTGCAGCACACATTAACATTAAAAATGTCAAGCCAGACTTCTGGTACCACTTTGCTTCAATTTCATCTTTATTAAGTCGTATTATAACAAAATGACAACTGCATCAATAAACAAAGATAAACAAGGTAGTCAAAACAGAACATCACAAAAATTAATAAAAATGCATGTGAAAATAAATTATTAAAGTAATTAGTGGGTGCACATCATGGAATAAATAAAAATCTTGGCACCCTAATGTCACGCTCCACTCTGTGTTCTTGGCATAGCATGAAACACAATTTTCCATTCTCCCATTTGGCTAGAGAAACACTGCTCCCCATTTCCCAAATGCACCAGCATATATGATACTTACACACACACACACACACACACACACACACACACACACACACACAATTGCATCGAGAGTGCACCCATTCATGACCGTTAACTATTATAGCCTAGTGTCGAAGCAGTATCCTACTTTAGTGCCAAATTCTTAGAAATCCTGGATTATTATGCCCCATCCTGCTCAATAAGAAATAGGACTAAAACTGCTCCATGGCTAACAAAACAGACAAGGCACAAAATTATACTAAGAAATAAAATCTGAACCAAATGGCGAGAAACTAAAAACCCAGCTGATCATCTAACATTTAGACAGCTGAGAAATGCTACCAAAAAAATCTATACTTCTAGATAAAAGAAACTTTTACCACAACAATCAGCAAACCCACCAATACAAACCTCAAAAGTTCTGGGCAGGCATAAACAGACTCCTCCACCCAGATCAGTCCAAAACTCCCACCCCAACAGGATCCAGCTATGAAACTCCTAAGCATATTGCAAATGCCTTCAATACCTTCTTTACTGATGCAGTCCAAACTCTCATCAATTCACTACCTCCTGTTAGTACAAGCTTGTCATCCTCCTTGACTACTTTAACTCTCTCATTTCATTTACAACCAGTCCCTACATCCCTGCTCTGCACTCTTCTTCATAAACTAAAACCTTGCACCCCTTCAACTGACCTTCTACCAGCAAAATGTCTGCAGAAAGCTGCAGCAGTAGTAGGCTTTCCTATTTCCATCCTTATAAATAGAAACATTACTGAAGGAAAGAAACCCTCTATCTAGAAAGTCTCTCACATTATCCCACTGCACAAAGGGGGCAACTCAACTGAACTCTCAAACTACCGCCAATAGCTTTACTCTCTCCTTTAGTCAAAATTATGAAAAAATGTATCCACCACCAACTACTAGACCACCTACTGCAAAATAACTTACTAGCTAACTGTCAGCATGGCTTTAGGCCTCACCATAGTACCACCACAGCCCTCTTATCCTTTTCTGACTGTATTAACAATAACTGAAACAACAACACTCTATCCTCAGCACTCTTTATTGACCTATCAAAAGCCTTTGATACGGTCAACCATCAACTTATTTTGAATATACTTAAGTCTCTCTCACTAGATACACAAGCTTTACAATGGTTTAAATCCTACCTTGAAAATAGGCAACAGGCTGTGCTTTGGGAAAATAATCTATCCTCTCACCTTCCTATTACCCTGGGAGTCCCTCAAGGTTCTATCCTGGGCCCTCTCCTTTTCTCAGTTTTCATCAATGATCTCAATCTAATCATTCCTCAAGCTACTTGTATCCAATATGCTGATGACTCCACACTAATATGCTCGGCTACCTCTGCACCTCAACTCCAGGCCACTACCCAAGCAGTGCTTAACACAGTAGAAATCTGGTTCTTACAGCATAGCCTCCTCCTGAATCCAAAAAAGACAAAACTACTACTCTTCACTCCCATACAAAGGTCCCCCCTATTGACTTCACAGTTATATCAAATGTTGGCATCGTTATATCTCCAGACCCTACTACCAAGCTCTTAGGGGTAACAATAGACCATAATTTTAGCTTTGACACACATATTAACACAACAATAAAAACAGTAAACAGAAAATTAGGCTCCCTTTATAGGATTAAACCCTTCCCTACTCCAACTGCTAGAACAGCTATTGCCCACACCCATCTAATTTCCACCCTCCTCTACGCCTCTCCCATCTTTACCAACCTATCAATAAACAACCTTAACAAACTAGCTACCTCCTACAACAATATTGTCAGATTTGCTACTGGTTCCTCATTTAGAACTCACCACTGTCAAAACCTAAAGCAACTAGGATAGCTAGAACTTCGTAATCAACTTCAGATTCAACAACTTATTATTGCCCATAAGATCCTCTATCTTCCTAAAAATACTCCTATACTTACTAGCCTTCTAACCCCCTACAGTAATTTGACACCCCTTCGCTCAGCCAACAAAGTACTAGCATCTGCAGTCAAATCCAAAAATAAGGCCAATGATTCTCTGTTCGCCAACACTGTTGGTAAATCCTGGAACCTGCTTCCCAAGGAACTATCATCTCTCTCCTCAGTGAAACTGTTCAAAAAACAACTCAGAGAATACCTTAGTAACCACTGGTTATGCCCATGTAGTAAGCCAGACTAATCTTTCCACCACTTTCTCTGAACCCTACCTACATAACATTTCACAATTTAATTCCAACAGACTAGACCTACCTATAGTAATTTTAGTCTTTACAACTTTCTCTTACATATGATCCTCTTTTAATTATGTACTTGCATAGTTTGCAGCTTGCAGCATTAACTTGCTATCACATATAAATATCTATATAGACATTCTTTATATTTCTTATTACATGCTACCTTAAATGTTGCTATGCTACTATAGGATAAATTGGAATGACTCACTGCTTAACACTGTACCTTGAGCTGCTATACTTGTTAGTGTGCTTTTCATTTATCTATTTTATGGAGTGCCACTTTAAATTTGTTTGGTGTTCAATCTCTTTCTTATTATCTGCTACTTTGATAGTATTATTTGTCGAATAACATTTGTATTCTTCACCTTAAAATAGTACTGTACCTAAATTTGTTACAATGTTACTTATCTGGAGCTTATGTGGAGCTTTTTTCCCCGGGCTTCTACTGAAAATGGACATATATCCAATTAGACAAGCTCGGTCAACAAATGTAAAATAAAATAAATAAATGAATAAATTGTGCATACAGGTCACTCAGAACATCATCACTCTCTTTTTCAAGCAAAAACAGTAGTACTTAACTGGCCCATTTAGATTTCTGCCATTTCTGGCTCCTTAAGTGGGGAACATGATCTCATATACTATCTATGTATCTGTTCTGAGCTAAACTGAATACAATTAAAACTATTTGCCAAATAGAAACCAAAATAAAATCAGTATGACACACTTACTAAATGATTGCTGTTTTATTTAACAGCTGTGCATTCCCTGTACTCAAGCCTGCTGAAGTTCCTCCTTAACCCTTCATTTCTTTTCACCTTGTTTTTACATCAACGGACATCAACAGTTTAACAAAGTGGAACAAATAACATCAGTTATTTCTAGTGTTTAGCAGCCACTTGTCTTGATATAATCTGCAATGCAGGCTCAAAAGTACTTGCATTTCATCTGATCTGTAGTGCTATCGACTCCATGCAGACAGTTTCTAGGCAATACCATAAGGCATACATAACTTTTTTTCTTTTCTTTTTTTTCTTACCTGAAGCCAGAAGTCAAGCAACCGGAAAGTAACTTTTCTCATCCTGGCGGGGACTAGGAGTGTGGACTGAACTTTCTGTACTGCAGAAGTGCTTGGGCACTTGGCAGAACTTAATGTAAACTGTAAATGTAAACCATGCTGCTCGCTGCTGCATGTCCTGCTGCTGTGCTGCCCTGCAATTTCAGATTTCCAAATCCAAACAGGTGCCTACTGATCTAATCACCTTCTCCTACAGGCTGTTGCAGACTGCCTCACAGAGCTGATGTGTGATGACGTCAGCTGAATCTTGTTAAAAAAAAATCGTGAATTAAAAGGGCCACTCAGAAATTCATGGCACTCCATTATTTTGCTCTCAAAACTAGTAAATACAGAGGAATTTGGAATGGTTGAGAGGTATACTAATGAAGCTTAAGTAGCTAAACCACTCAATGGTATTAACATAATTTCCAATTTCTGTGAGAGACATTAATTGGGATCTGTTTCTAACAATTAAGTAATAGTGGGATTTTTTAAGGGTTTATGTTTCTGTATTGGGCATTGTGCACTCATCATACAGCCTAACAGCTCTGGGCCAATATGCTACTAGCCAGCCGGCATCCAGTTGTCCAGCATGAGTTACCTGGGATAGCTCTGTTGAGAAAAAGCTGGATGTAAAACCAACCGGCCAAATGTAAATTGAGAATTGCTTCACTCAATGTAGGTTCACTGACAGGATGTAGCTTGGTAGTGGATGACATGATGGTAGAGGGGAGACTGGGCATCCTTTGTATCCTAGAGACAAGATGGAAGAGCAGTGCAGCAAAGCCACGTGGCTTGGGATCCAGAGTCCACTACACAGGAGAAGGACAGACCAGAAATGGTGTGGTTATTGTGTTGAGAGAGAGGCTTCAGAAGGTGATGACAGACTCATGGCAATCACACTCCATTGTAATGATAGGGCAGCATTCATAATCTCAGCCTATGCCCCACAGAAGGGTTGTGATAGTGAGAAAAAGAGTGCATTCAGACAGCCATTGCAGGACCTACTAGACTGAGCAGGGCAACATGAATTGGTGTTCGTGACCTGAATGCACATATAGGTGTTAATAATGGATGACTTGAATGGACATATTGGGACAGAGAGAACAGGATATGAGGATTGCCTGGGTCATCATGGGTGAGGCAACAGGAATAAAGAAGGAGAGGCTATTCTAGACTTCTGCTTGGCAAATGGCTTGATAGTAGCCAACACATGGTTCAGAAAGAGAAACCAGTCACAAGATCACATGCAAGAGTGGCCAACATGCAACTAAGGTAGACTTTTCCCTAATAAGGAAAGGGCACTCGGATAGAATCAATAATTGCAAAGTCATCTCCAGTGAAATACTCATCTCAAAAAATAAACCACTGGTTGCCACCATCAGCTGCAAGCAGTGGTCAGAGAAGGCTGTAAGGTTAACAGAGACCAGACTGAATACCTGGAAGTAGACTGGAGAGAAAGTAGAAATTTCAAGGAATTACTCAGGGCTCTACACCCCAAGATGAGGAGGAAATAGGTGTAGCTGAAGAAGAATGTCAGTGCCTCAAAACAACATGTGTGGGGACTACAGAACAGATATATGGCTGAGCAAGGTATAGAAATAAGGTACATAAGGAAAGATGGTCGTGGAATGCTGAAGTTATCTAAACAAAGAAGGAGTGAAGGAAAAAGTGGGAGCTAGAAAGGATGGACCAGGCTAGGAAGGGATATTGGTTGGTTAACAAGGAAACTAAGAAGGTAGTTGCAATAGCAAAGAACAAGGCATCAGTGGTACTCTACAGGCTTCTGGAAAGTAAGTCAGTATATGGCACAAACAAACTATATCAATTTGTGATGCAAAGACAGAAAGATAAAGGAGATAATCGACACCCTTCAAAAGGGATGTCAGCAACCACCTGCTCACCAGTCCACAAAACATCAAAGGCAGATAGAAGGAGTACTTATAGCACCTTCTGAGTGAAGAAAACCCCATAAATCTGTACTACCCCAGACGCAGCCTTTGATGAGAGAAGAGGGGAAGCCCACCATAGAAGAAGTAAGAATAGCACTAATAAAAATGAAGACGGGGAAAGCAGCAGGTGCTGTTACAGCGGATATGATAAAGATGCTGGGTGAGATAGGGAAGGAAGGGCTCCTGAGGGTACTCATAGCAGTGTGGAGAGAAAGGCACATCCCAGATAACTGGAGAATAAGCATATTAGTGCCACTGTTCAAGAACAAAGGGGGCATTCACACTTGCGGGCAGTACAGTGGTATTAAACTCCTGTCACATTGTGTGAAAGTTCTCAACAGGGTGATTGATATATGAATATGCAGAACAGTAGAAAGTAAGATGGGAGATGAATAGTTGGGATTCATATCAGGAAGCACCACAACTATCCCGATGTTTGCAATGAGACAGATAGTTGAGAAAAAGCTAGAGATGAGGAAAGAGTCCAGCTGGACTTCCTTAGACATGGAGAAAGCATATAACAAGGTCACAAGAAAGCTGACTTGGTCAGTTCTGCAGTGTTTCAAAGTCATAGAAACATTAGTAGAATTAGTGTACACTATGTGCAAGGATCCAGTGACTCAAGTATAAACAGTGTTCAGTCTCACAGAGAAGGGGTTCCCAGAAGGAATGGGTGGGTATCATGGTTCAGCTCTGAGCCCACGGCTGTTCATACTGGTGATGAACTACATTAGCAAACAGGTCAGAGGGGACAAATCAACAAAGTTGCTGTGTGCAAACAATGTGGCATTATACGCAGACTCTGAGCAAGAACTTCAGCAGCAAAGGTTAGGGGAATGGAATGCAAAATTGAAGGTACATGGGATGAAACTGAGTACAGATAAGACAGTTGCAATGGCAACAAATGGTGGAGTTCAGAAGAATCTGTGAATTGAGATAGAAGGGAAAATAGTGGAGCAGGTTAGCAGTTTCAAGTATCTGGGAGGGGTGGTTGAGGAGAAAGGAAGTCTGAATGATGAGGTCAAAGCTAGAATCAGAGGGGATGCAGCCAACTGGCAAAGAGTATCAGGTGTGGTACATGACAGAAGAATGCCAAAGAAGGTGAAAAGTAAGATGTGCAAAGCAGTGTTGTGACCAATACTAATGTATGGTACAAAAACCTGGGCAGTAAAGGCAGTGCAGTTGAGAAAGCCAGAGGTGATGGAGATGAAGTGCTTGAGACTGGTGGAAAGATGCACACTGTAGAACAGATGAAGAAATGAGGGCATAAGAGGAGAAGCGAAAGGAGCACCAGTTGCAGAAAAGGTAAAAGAGAACAGATTACAGTAGCTTGTGTACATGTGCAGAAAAGCAGAAGAAAATCTGGTGAAGAAAATTTGGCTTAAACAGGAAAAAGGTAAGAGGAAATCCAGCAGAGGTGGAAGGATTGTGTGAAAGAATATTTGTAACAGTCAGGCATGAGTGTGAAAGAAGGCAGGAGAGTGGCACTGGATAGGGGGAGAGAGATGGTGACAGTTGACATGACACCCCAACCACATGTAGAAAATGGGAAAAAGGGATGATGATGATGATAAGCAATCTGATTAATCCTCCACGTATTTTCTTTATTTTGCAAAGAATTGGCAAACTGGAGTGCTACTCTCACAAATAAATTAGAAAAGGATTTACATCAATGAGTTTCACACGGTTACAATCACAATTGTGTAGTGCAGCTGCTTAAGGCTCTTGCTATCACTATATTAGTGACTGTTTGCCTGGCCCTGTATAAAGTATGCTGAAGAATAACCTCAGTATTTCAGATGGAAAGTCTGACATAACAATACCCTGGAATATATCCTATATGACAGCCTACAGCTAACATGATATTTGACACAGGTGCAGATTTTTTTGCAAGCAGTTGGAAAAGATAATGTGATTATTAGGAAAACACTTGTGATATTTATCAGCTCAGCTTTTTCTCATTCAAAGCACCATCTGCTATGGAGAATATTAACCATCAGCAATACAGATATATAACAGGACAATGGAAAGATTGTCACTTTTCACAGTTTGGGGAGCTCAGGCAACTTTTTACACAGTTTTATCACATTAAAATTCTTCAAGGCTATTTATTCATAAAAGGGGTGTTATGAATATGGTCTATTGGGTTAAATATGTATTTCCTTAGGTTGAGTAATTAATATTAATAAACAAATGTATTAATTAAATGATTGTACAATGAGCTGTTCAATTTAATGTATTTCACTATTCCATGATAATAGAAGCATATTAAAATATATTTTATTAGAGAACTGTATATATTTTTTCAAGGATACTTCATAATTTCTAGTTTCCCATTTAATTTTTCTTTTGTTCTATTTTTTTGAAGTATACACACGCACACACACGCACACACACACACACACACACACACACACACACACACACACACACACACACACACACACGTATGTATGTGTATGTAAGAAATCTAATAAAGTACTAACAAAATAAATACATTAAAAATAACCATCACTAAAACAGTAACAGTAACAGTAAATTATACTTGCTTGTCTTTTACCCTTCTTCTGCTTATCCTTAAAAGAAAGTACGGGTCCGCACTAACCCCCCCCCCCCACATCCTGTGCATTTGTAGATTACTTCATTTAAGTTCTCTAACAGCCAGCAATCCTATATTAAGAAGTCAACACAACGTAATCTGCAATGTTACCTTACAGTCAGTTTTATTATGTACATTAGTGTCTTTTAATAAATCCAGTAATTTCCTTATCATACACATGCAGTTAATCATTTATGTTTCAGATCTGTTTACATAATTTTAATGGAGTTAAATATAACAGGCAGCTGAGACAATGACACATTATGACACTAATAAATTATTTCTGGTTGTACATAGTGAAAGCCAGAACTGGTGAGCATCCATCCTTAAAACAATTATCCGTTCTTTTGTCTGGGACTTGAATCCATACCTCTCAACTTCTTTTCTCAAGAACAAGGAACTAAAAATATTGAGCGACAAAAGTCCAATTGCAGGGTCAATGTTAAATGTTATTATAATTCATTTTGGAAGTTACTAGAACTGTAAATTTTGTATCGGTGAGCATTTTCTGAAGAATATGACATATGGCATTCTAAGGTCTGACCTTACTAACTGACAGTATACCTTAATATTTACCAGAAAATCCAAAATATGAGGCTATGGCAGAATATGAGGCAAAACTAGTGATGCTTTGCAAAATTAGGGAAAGTTGAGAACTGTGCTGGGAACTGGCAAATTCAAAACAGAAAGTCTCCTCCAACTGTGGTTGGTCCAAGCATCCCTTCCTCTATCCAAGTAGTCAGAGCACTAAATCACCAGTGTACTTCCTTCCCAAAGAGATCCCACTTCCTTCCTTATGACAAAATAAAATAAAAAACGAAATGGTAAATGACAACTCAGGACAATACTAGAAACAGGGTATATATTTCACAACACAATTTACCACTTAACAGATTTTAGTTTTGTTGTGTTCATATGCAGAATTTAGTCAAGAAAATCATGTAACTACTAATTAATATAATTACTACTGATTTTAACTTTGTTAAATCAAAAGTGAGCCTCTTTTTATATGCAATATATTTTAAGTGACCGCTTCACATTAACATCACTCATACATTCCTCTATGGAAACCATACTACATAGATACAATGACTGTGCCTTTATCTAAGTGATATGATTTGTATTCTTTTGGATTAGTAACAATGATATACCAACACCGTTGCACTTTCTGTTCTTCTGACTTTATCATTCAGATACTACAAGTCTCGAATATATGTTGAATGTTGTTTCAAAGTGTACTGTTAACTATGAAAACATAGTTTATTGGATAATTTGCTACATCACAGATTCTCTAGAGCCTTGTGTGTATAATACTTCCATGTAAAATGAAGCAGATTCTTCAATCTACTCTATGCTGGAGGCAAGGCAGATTGAACCACTGCATGCAGGTCATTTATTGCCTAAACACGTGTTGCTTCTCATGTGTACATAATAAACTGACACAGTAAAACAATTCTTTAGGGCAAAAATATCTGAAAGCTGGTAAGCCAAGGTATTAGGTTCCTCCTAAGTAAGTATTTTACATGAAAGCAGTAACGACACAAAAAAGCAAACCTTTCTTTTTTTGTTATAATGACATAAAATCATGATCACAATTAGCCTGCTTGGGTATTACAAGGTCACAGCTAAAATTATAAAGTTGCACACAACTGTTTCATAATAGAAGTTGGTCATTTCATTATGAGCATCTGCAAAGTTGTACAAGTGTATGTTAGTTTTAATGGAAGATATGCATTTTACATTGCTTGCATTAAAAGATTTCACGTCAGATGCACAGTCAGCTGATGCTCTTAATATCTGTTTTCCCTTCTTTTCTGGTACACCTTCAAATTAATGACTCATAAAAACCTGTATTGTCTGTAAGAAGAATACAGTCATATGAAACACATTAAAAGCTACTAAAGGTTAAAATGATGACATAATGCTGGCACTTTCAGCCATTTCATATTAGTTTTGGAAGGTTTACTGCATCAGCTCTGTGACTAATAACAGATTCAATTCATAGGATAGCCAAGACAGGTTTTCCTCTAGGTGTTACAAAAAAAAAGAAAAATCTGAAACAAGAATGCCTCAAATTGATAGGATAGACTAAAGTAGCTATCTCTGATCCTAAAGAAGATATCAGTTACTTATTATCAAACTCTATTAACACTGAGAATACTCTTTTAATTCAAACAGCAGATGGCTGGTATAGTGTAGCTATAATATATAAAATACACTCTTGAAGCGGTATCTAGTTTGCAGACATCTGGCATACATACTGTATAAACATACATACATGTATGTATGTATGTATGTATATATATATATATATATATATATATATATATATATATATATATATATGTATATCATGTTTTTATAGCTCATATCAGACTCATGAATGGCAAAACACAATAGTACATAACATCTATTAGCCTACCAGGTCTGCAGTCATAGCAAGACATATGAATTCCAGTCAGTAGGGTACAGCCACTGGTATATTTTATGAGTTTCACTGTCACAAATCACTCAGTTTTTTTCAAAACTAATTGTGCTAAACACTATTATTACTGTTGCAGTGACAGTGAATTAAAATCCAGTGAGCGATCCATGATTGAAAATGTCACTTGACTGATACTTTTTTCAATCAATGAACAAGGAAATTAGTCTTCCTTAGGAGGTCACTGCAGCGGTGGAATGTGTCCCTTTCCTCCAAGATGCAGTAACCATGGAGATTATTATAATAAGTGGAGGGGTACTAGCTATACAACACTTGCATTGATGCTTGTGGAATTCACCCCTGCATTCACTCTACATGAGGTATGTATTTTTTCCAGTACTTTTAGAATCTGCATAACTGTAATGGTATACGGAAGAGAGATGCACATAACCTAAGTAGCATTGAAACCTATTTATATCTATTACTGTATCTATTATCTATATCCGTATCCAAATCTGTACCCATATCCATACCCGTATCCGTATCCATATCTGTATCTATATCTATCTTTAATAAATAAATAAACCACTAGACTTTGCAGTATTTGAAGTAGAATGGATAGAATTCCTGAATATAGTTGCATGGCCAAGAAAGTCAAAGATTTGTTTGGAAATTAAAGTTTTCACAGTTATAGCATCACTAAGTTTGTTTTCAGTGGGATACTTTCAAAAAATTAAATGGTGCAGAACACTGCTCTGTGACATATTAGGCACACTTATCCCTTTTATTTCTCAAGGTTCTGATTTTTAACAAAACAATTAGATGAAAGAAATGAGCAGTCGAGTTGTCTTCTACACCATTATTAAACTTTTGGGCTATATACACATTTCAGGATAATTGTGGACTCTGGATGTTCTGAAAACTGCTAATATGCATTCATCAGTGCCAGCATCTATATGACTCAAAGGGATATGATATGAAATTTATTTTTATTTAAGGGGCAGAATTACAGACTAAAGACAATTAGTGGAAAAGACACAATATCTTATGGATTTGCAGTCCTATTGTTATAGATGTAAGACACAACTGTAAAAACAATATTTTTTGCCATATTTTCATGAATGGCTCATATCCAAACTGCAGTTTCAAATTGCATCCACATCCTACATGTGCTAGATGATATGTACTTATAAAAGCATCCCGTGTTATAAGTAATTTGCATTGCTCCAATTTTTTGTGATTGACTAGTCCTACTGGAACAGACAGCCTCACTGATTGTTTCTGCCTAACAGCTCTATGGTCTGTGTAAGTTTTCTTTGTGTTATAACTAAACTGGCTACTTGAATATCACTGAAAAGAAATCAAGTCTAGTACAATGCATGAGAGGTCATTTTTGATGGGTGGCATTAACCTTAGAAAAGCAAGGGCTAAGATACTGAACATGTTAAAATATAATTTGATAAAGAAAACAATACAAACCAAAAATATTACTGACAGGTAAAAACATAGAGGAAATTAAAAAAACATACTTTATTGATTGTTTGATTGGTTGACATTTGTTAACCGGCTTAGTCCAGCTGGGACAGGAGCCCATTGTCAGTGGAGACCGGCCCGAGGAGAAAAGCTCCAGTTATATACGATTTACAGTACTGTATATGAAAAAGTTCACACTCCAAGATAGTAAAATAAAAAATACAAAAGATCCAGAAATATAGAGTAAGATACATACACATAATAATAAACAAGTAGCAATATACAAAATATACAAAAATATGCAGCAACTTGAGCTTTCACTTGTGAGAGATTAAGTTAACCAGATAAATTCCTAGCAGGTTAATAAGTGATAGGCAGAGATTAATACATATATGCATATGGTGGGAATGAAATAAAAGAGTGTGGTGGAGGTAGGTAGGGTCCTGACATGGACAAGTGTTTAGTGTTACCACCTGTCCCACTTTGCGAGGGACAGTCCCTCTTTGGGCAGTTGTATCCTGCAAAATATTGTGAGAAAATGGCAAATGTCCTGAGATTTTTAGGACAAAAGTATTTTCTATATTGTATGTAATAGTTGCATAAAACAGTTATTCTGTATGTGAAACACATAAATGTTATACGAAACAGAATAAGGAACAAAAATGCTACAAGAATAAACTTTTATTTAGGCAAACAACTGAAGTTCTGTCCTTTGTACTGGCCGTGGGTATGTTTTGCCCTGAAAAATCTGATGTTTGTAGCACAAATGTCCCACTTTGGCCATTTGGAAAGGTGGCAACCCTACAAGTGTTGGTTTTAAGTAGGTGAAGTCTGAGTTCTTTTCTAAAGTGTAATGGGTAGGTAATGGAGCATATGTGAGTAGGGAGTTTTTTCCAAGCTTTGGCCACAGTGCATTTACATAGTAGTTTACCTAAATTTTTCTTTGGTTGGTAAATATCTAGGAGATGGTGGTTCAAGGTGCGGAGGGTCCAAGAGCGGGTATAGATGGATACCAGGGAGGACAGAGCTGGGCAGGAAGATGGTTTGTATAATATAGAGTGCTATTTGAAATTGCGATAAAAGGAGTTGTCGGGGGAGTTCAAGCTATTGGAGAGAGTTGAGTGCATAAAAAGTTTAAGCAAAATAAAACAAGGAGGGTAGTCTATAGACACTAATAAATGAAATGAAGCAAGCCACAAGGCAGTATCAGTGGTATCATTTTAGAGCTATGAAATTTGTAGGATTATTATTTAATTTCAAAGAAGGAAACAAGCATAACTATTTCTCAAGCAATCTATATGTTTTGCTTATTGCATTGTGTATATTCACTCTTTGTATGAAACTGCAGTGGGACCTTCAGTACAGAGCTCAATCATCTGGCAATAAGATATGATGTAAGTAAATCAGAAGGAAATGGAGGATTAGTTCTATGGCTGGCACTTGTCCATTATTTTAAGAATCTTTATTTTTTCAAGTGGGATTATGGTAAAGCTGTTGCCCATATCACTGGATATTCACATGGAAACATATAGTAACAGATTGGAAGCCATGCTTTCGCAAGGAAGAATAGTTGATATTTGAGGTAGGAATTAGAGATATAGAATAACCAGATCCAATGGAGTAGAGGTATAAACCTTGATTACAGTCCAGGTAACCCAATTTTGATTAGTGTTTTAAGCATATAAAAAAGCTGGTAGGGTAAGATGGGCCTATGAATTTTATTTGAGATGTCAGAGAGGAGCAGGTTGTGTACTGCTATAATCCTTTGGAAGAGGGGCAGCAGCATGAATGCACATCCTGTGGATGGGTGAGAAGCCTTCAAAACCTTCAAAGGAAGTGCATGAGAATATCCATTGGGTGGAAGGCCTCCACTGTAATGTGGGTAGCTCATCCTCCTACCCAGGGGTAGGAGTTAAGCTGTTACAAATGCCCTCATAGCCAGAATGTCAACATGCTCACAAACCTCTCTGATGGCTACCTGTATGATGACTGTCTAGATGGTTCTCATCCTTATGCAGTTGATGGGTAGCTCCTCCAGTATGAGGGAAGGAATGGGATCAACTTCAGTAGGGTAAAAACTTGTTGGCAGCAGCCATGGAGTGAAAATTACCTTGATCTCCAAATGACCTTGAAAATAAATTGGAAAAAGAACCCAATCATATGAGCTAGTATGTAACAGGAAATTGCAGTCAAGGTGTTTGTGGATGGTAACCATTACAAAGAAATTTACAATCACAAGTGAGGCACCCTTTACTGGGAGACCAACCAGAAAGAAGGGAACAAAGATAAAAGACAACTAGCAATATAGTCAGTGTTTGTTACTGACAAATGTTGACTTGCAATTGAGGTCAAGTGCAGCAAATGTAGTTCTGATTTCATCATGAAAATAATATACCTGACAGTGTGAAAGTAGGAATAAATATAATGAAATAGACATTTTATATACATGAGTATAACTGCAATCATATTTTTGGTCTATTGACAGAATCTAAACAGTTCCAGAGAAAGGTGATCCTCTTTTTGCCATTTCATTAAAATAAAATACTTCTTTGAATGTTTGAATGTGTAGCATTTAGCAAACACCTTTTTCATCCGCAAGTCTAGCAGTGTCAAAGGAATTAGCCAAGAGCTTAATGCTAGCAGAATTTCTGTTTCTTTATTTATTGTTCTGCCTTCATATCTGCATTATCTAATACTGTGAAAGCTTGCAGAGAAAGTAATAAAACATGGTCACAAAATAAAGGAAATATTGCAGAATAACTTAAACCACTCTATTTGATCTGGTTTGTAGACTGTTTTCCTCATGGCTTTTCTTGCTTGATACCAAATACTAAATGAATAAGCTTTCTTTGTATGCTTAGTATCACAACAATTGCATTAAAACAAAGAATAGTTATATTTTCTGGGTGTTTTGTTTTGGCATTGCTTGACCATTCAATGAAAAATGTCATACTCATTGTCTATAGTTTCCCGTCAGCTATTATAGTCGTTGGGTCAAGAATCGAATCCTAATTTTGCTAATTTTATTTTTGGATGGCTTTCTTTAATTGAGTTTATATCTGAAAATATTATTTGGTGCCACTTACTGGATCAATATGTGTGTTGCAAAAAGGCACACTTCTAGCATAAATATCACTTTCTCCTAAAGGAAAGCTTATGCAGCTTGAAAGCTCCAATGCTCTTACTTTATATACTTTTGAGCAAAGCAATAAGGTACATGTTCATTGCATGCCTAGCTGCTTAACTGCATGGATAGTAGGGCAGAGTAGTTAATTTTTTTTTCTGTACACAGTTTTGGGTTTAACTGATTTGTTAGGAGTTGCTGTACTAAGTTGTTCATGTGAGAATAATGTGCAGTTTTTTGCACAGCACACATGTGCAGATAGCACCCCTACATTCTAAGATTTATTTATTTAATTATCATGGGTTGACCACATATATTCCAGTAGGCAGAAACCTTTTTCAGGGATATTCTTGGAGAAAAGTACCAGCAATATATAATGCTTGAAAGAAGTCTACAATGAAAATATTCACTTTGGAATCTAGGATGGTAGCATACCTCTCAGCCATCCAGAATTTTGCAGAATGTCCAGATTTTTTGCCTCATGCTTTTGTTCTGTTCCTCATAAATGTTTTGTTTTTCTGGCAAATCATTCTTGATTGATGTAACTAACCAATGACAGACATTTGAGTTTCATGCTTCATATTCTTCAGAAAATGCATGCTAATGCAAAACCTGTTACTCTAGCAACCTTCAAAGTTTGTAAGAGCAATATTTAAAATCTGTCCCTGATTTTGTCCCATTGTCCCCCCATGATTTTTGGCATTATCCTGAATTATCGAACTAACAGGCCGAGATGTATGGGTGGTAGTACTGTATAAATGCAAAATGCCAAAAATGTACCTTTGTAAAGTAGTAAAGCACATAAAATACATATAGAGATTAGCAGTTCAGTAGCAATAACTACTAATACATCCATAGGTTTGTAAGCAGCTAGGCTAACTCTGATTATCATATGAATACATAAATGTTAAAAGTACTATTCACTAGGCACATACATGCACAAATATATGTAAAAAGGAAATGAAGAAAGAAAGAAAAGTACAAAAATATATCTAAAAACAAAAAAAATGAAAACTTCAGTAAACTTGGTTATTTAAAAAAAGGAACATAAGTGAAGAGCATGTAATCATTTACACTGAATAACTATTAGGGTGTTGTAATGTTGGAGGAATCCAAAAGCAATATCAGAGTAGTAAAAAAGGTTAAAGGGTATATAGGGAAACAAGGGCTAGTAGTTAGTGGATGGAATAGGTGGAAGAGTTATAATGGAAGGCAAGAAGAAAATCAAGATTTAGTTCAGTTGTCAGGCAGGGCTACATATGAATTTAAGTATTCTGAGAAAGACATATTAAAGTTATGTCATCCTAGAGGTACCATGCATATATCTTTTGTGGTCGTCATGCAGAGCTCTTTTTTAAATTAATTTACTTGTTAATTGGATAAAAATGATTGACTTTAATAACTGGCTTAGTTTCTGGTGTCATTCAAGGATGATCCAGTTTCTGTCAGGTTGGGATGACATGGGTAATAAACTTCACTGCTTTGCCAGAGATGGTCTGCACCTGCCACCTCTGGGCTTTTGGCTGCTGGCTAAGGTTCTTGCCTCTCCCATAGTACCGTTTTTAGGCAAGGTCTCAAAAACAAAACTTCCAATGTGAAAATATCTAACATAAACAAAATAAGGGTTATGCTGCTGAATGGTAGGAGTTGAAACCAAATGCTGCACTTTCTGGAAGCATTCCTTTCCTTAGATGATGTAGACATTTGCGCAGTCACAGAAACCTGGTTCAAGGCCACAGAGAGTTCCCCGGCCTTGCAAAGCTCAATGCCTTCCACCCCTACAGACCGCAAAATGAAAGTGTAAGAATCAAAGGTGGTGGAGTACCTATCTACATTAAAGATAAATACTCCTCCAGACTAGTTAGACAAGATAACTCTATGGAGCCACTCCAAGTTCAGATGACCATGGATAAGACCCCTCCCTCAAGTCTTTGCTAGTTACAGGTTCCCCTCCATCAACCTAAATGCTCATGCAGCTTATTTGGCTTTACTTGAGTCAATCAAAATACAACCTAACACTCTTGTCATGGTGGATTTTAACCGTCCCACCATCAACTGGGAAACCTATACAAGTCCCAACTTACTTGCACAAAAGTTCCTTGACTTTGTTAACTCAAATGCCCTGGAACAAATTGTACAAAATCCTACAAGGGGCTCAAATATACTTGACCTGGTTCTCACCAACTTGAGAGAGACCATTGTGCTACTGTAAGTACCTCTACTTCATTAGTAAAATCTGATCATAAGTCAGTCATTTTTGAAGTTGCAATAACTCCTTAACCCACGAGAGATGAAGTCAGATTAAAATAAAATTCACTAAAGCCAGCTATACCCTCCTATGGGGTTGGCATAAATGATTTCCAAGCCCCAGTCCCCATAGATGGTCTTGGTAGCTATATTAAAGCATACTCTGATGTCCTGTACCAACACTTTTATAAATGTATAGCCTCAGCTGTGCTGGATAGGACCAAAGTAGCATTCTCAAGAAAAAACAAGCCACCTTGGTGGACATCTCACATAAATAAATTATACAACAAGGGTAAGAAGCTGTTGTTTAAGAGTACCAAAGGGAGGTCCAAGCAATTTTAAGAAAAAAATTAGAAAGCACAGCTAAGGATAACCACAAGGCTTTCTTCTGCTACATCTGTTGCCTAAAAGGTAGGACCCAGATGTGCGCCGAACTAGTGTCAAATGATATTACACACACTGATCCCGCAGAAACTGCTAACCCACTAGCAGACAGGTTTGGTGAAAATTTCATCACTTTGTCTCCTTCAAACATATCACAAACCATACCTTCAACAGCTCCCCTGCCCTATATATCTAAAGAACAGGTAATCAAAGCTCTGTCTAAGGCAAAAAACACAGCCTCTGTGGGTCCTGATGGTATCCCAGGCTGTATTCTAAGCAAACTACAGCAAGAATTAGCAACACCCTTAGGCACCCTATTTAACCACAGCCTGAATACAGGATTTGTCCCAGCTGAATGGAAAACCATGACCATTATCCCCCTCCTCAATGGTGGCTAAGCAACAGATCAGGGGGAATTATAGATCCATAAGCCTGACTAGCCTTATCTGCAAGGCCATGGAAAGTATCATCATGGATCTCATAAATAAAGATATAGGTAACCTCCAAACCCTTGATCCAACCCAGTCGATCATGCCTGTTAAACCTAGTAGACTTCTTCAAAAATGTAACCAGGGCCATAGATGAGGACAAATCTGTGCACACAGCATATCTGGACTTGATGAAGGCCTTTGACACAATCCCCTATTCAGGCAATATTGACAAACTCACCCACCTAAATTTTAACCCCTTTGTTGTTAGGTGGGTCACAAATTGTCTCAGCAACCATACACATGCTATCAAAGTGGGTGACTCTACTTCTGCTAGCAGACCTGTCACCAGTGGGCTTCCGCAAGGGTCAGTATTGGGTCACTTTTTGTTTGGCATTCACTTCTTGGAAGTTCAGGTAAAAACAAAGGGGTTGTGGCTGACCAAGTTTGCTGATGACTGCAAACTTAGTGTGATCATTGACTCTCCAGATGATGTCAGTGTACTCCAAGAGAGGCTTACACAGTCCAACAATTGGTGCTAAAACCATGGATTCAAACCAAATGCAAAAAAATGCATCATCATCCCCTTCGGAAAAAGCAATGTCCCTACTAGCTATCAAATAAACAATACCTTAAGTGCAAATGCTGTAGTGAGGGATTTAGGCACACAAGTAGACTGTGACCTAAACTTTGATCACCACGTGTCTACCATAGTAAGAAAGGCATTCTATGTTGCACATTGACTAGCAAAGGCATAGTTTCAAGAGCAAAAGCAGTTATAACCTCCCTATACTCATCCCTTATTAGGCCCATAATTGAGTATAATGCCCTCTTTTGTATGTACTATACCAGGCACTTGCAGTAACTGGAGACAACCCAGAGAAAGAAGATTCAGGATCTTCAGCGTATGCCTTACACAGACAGACTGAAGTTTTTGCACTGTACCCAGTAGCAAATAGGCTGCTTAGGGGAAACTTGTGCCTGGCTTACAAAGCAATCTCCAACCCCAACCTGATAAACTTGCTGCACATCTGTAAGTCAAATGGGACTAGAATTACCTGCTCCAGTGGCCTAAATCTGCCCTGAAATTTAAATAGAGCATGCCGGAGAGACAAATTCATCTCACAGAAGTTGCCACTTCTCTGGAATAGGCTATCAATTCATGTTAAACAGAGTACCTCTATGCTTTTGTTCAAAAGAAGCCTGGATGGATGGATGGGAAACTGCAAATTCTTGCTGGGAATAGCTCCCACATCCCTCTTGGACATGGGCAGTCAGTACTAATAATAACCTTAGGTACTGACTAGACTTTTTCTCTTGAAATATAATGGGTGCAATAGGCTAGGCTTAAAATGACCCTTGGGTCAATAGATTAGTGACCTCCTATGAACCTTTGAACCTATAAGCCCAATGAATAAAAATGACTCTTTTCAATAGCAATGACACAAGAGTCTGGTTAAGTGACTTGCTCAAAGTCGCACATTAGTCAAAACCTTAATCCTCCACACTAGCTACCAGACCACCTTTACTGAAGGTGTTTAACAAATTCTTAACATGTCATGTCTTTGGTAGAAAATTCTAGTTTTGTATCATACATGCTGCAGAGGGTATTTCTGTACTTACCGTTGGTTCTTAGAATGTTTAAGATTTAAGTAATACAGAACATTAAAGCTCCCAAATTGTACAATTTCACTAGAATTGATAATCAAGGTCAGTTTTCTGTCTGCAGCATTTTATTAACTAAATTTATCTGAGCCTGCTTTACTGCTGTTATACTTCCTGTCCCTAAAACAATGACTGGCATTTTTAGGAGAATATGGTTGCAAAATGGGAAATTCTTTTTTTTTCAAAATGTTTTCTTGCTTTCAAAGAACATGAATTACAATATTCAAAAACATCAGCATACAACTATTTACAAAGAACAAATGTAATATTTAAAACAGTTAATAATTCATTCACTATACCTTTAAAGTACAAACTTAGTTCATTTACAAGCAACACACACTCAGTCAACTTAATAATTATCAAATAGTTGTTTTAAATGTATCCAACTTTTACTATATTTTTCATTTCATTTGATCTTAATGAAGTAAAAGCAACCTATCTATTACATATGACAGTGGCTAAGTTAACATCTTTAAAATTAGGTGCTATATCAAATCTACATTTTAATGATATTATTTTTCTAGCTATTGTGGAGTGGCCATGGTGGTGCAGTGGTTAGCATTGTCACCTCATACCAAGAGGTTCTCCGGTTCGATCCTTGGCTGGGGTGCCTTCTGTGCGGAGTCTGCATGTCCTTCCTGTGGGCGTGTGGGTTTCCTCTGGCTGCTCCGGTTTCCTCCCACATCCCAAAGACATGCTGCAGGTGGATTGGACACTCTAAATTGGCCATAGGTGTGCGTGCGTGTGTGTGTGTGCCTTCTGTGGAAGGTTGGGTGCCGAGCTGGCAACTCAACACTGTAAAACTCCACTGCCATTCATGAGCAGACAGGTGATCCGCTGTGGTGACCCCTAACTGGGAAAAGCCGAAAGAAGAAGAAGATTTGTCTAGCTATTGTGAATAATGTCCATAATAAGCAGTAATCTTTTGGTTTAATACAAGAAGGAAATGATGTATTAGATGGAATGAGTAAATCTGAAATGATACATCTTTCTGACCACAATTCTTTAAGCAACTTTTAAAAATCTTCCCAATATTTTTTATGTTTGTCATATTTATAAAATATGACCGCAATCCACTTAAAACTGTTGTTTTCATCTCCAACAAAACACTTTATTTGTCTGTAGCATTTTATTTAATTTATAAGGTGCAACAAATATTCTGTTGGGATATCACGAACCATGTACCAGAAAACCAGTGACACCTTGTTTTTTCAATAAATAATCGTCTATTTATTCCACAACGAATAGTATATAGCAATAAATTCCACCATAAAATCTCCTAGAGCCTCAGCCATAAACAGCCTTTACAGAGTAAAACACATTCTCTTAATACTTCCTATATATAACAAAGTTGATTCCAATTAATCAATTACATCAATTGCACATAATAAAAATCTCTTAAAGCTAAAACAGTCTTTAAATAAAACTTTGCCTGTTACATTCTTTATTTAACCCACTAGGTTGCATTGTATTATATTTAATAATAAAAATGGATTCTGTTTTCCTTAGTGAGTGCTTAAGCATATATTCACTAGCAAATTGTTGTAAAATCTGTTCCAAAACTGTTACTTTTGAACTGTGGTTCAAGATTATGTTGGGATATGTCCATGTAAAACTTTTCCAATAAACATGTAAATAAGTATTGCTTATTGATTTTAATATAAAATTCTTGCATTATTTCTTATTAACATTTTAATAAAAATACCAAATGATACCATAGACAAAGTGGAATTCAAGATAACTAAAAGCATGACAAACGCACCAAAAAGAAAAAAAAAAGAAAGATTAACAATAAAGTGAATGTATAGTTAAGTGCTTTTGTTCTTTTTAATCGTACATTCAAGAAATTCATTATTCAAAGTAAATCCCTTTTTATATTTGTAAAGTTGATCATGTGACATTACAATTTAATTGGTAAACCACACATATTGCAGAATATACAAAACAAAGATTTTAATATTAATTGATCTGTTGAGTCCTGGAGGCTTGTCCACAGCAAAAGCAAACTTCCACATGAACTTTTTGAATTTCAATTTTTTTAAAATCACCTCCTAAAGAATCTATATTTGCAAAATCCAATGTAAAGAACATAAACCTCTTAAAATGTGTGCATATACTTGCATGTTTAGCTAAAGCATTTACAAAGTTTCTGCATTTTATAGCAAAAATGTGTTTGTTAATTCATTGCAAGAGGTTTCTTGTAGTTATACCTACACTGAAGCTCTTGCATGAGAAGCAGGTTACCAAATAAACCACCCCTTCTCAGAAACAGAACTTTTAGCAAACGTTTCTTTATTAATATGCTTTATTAATATAGTGCTCCCTCCTTTAATAAATCTGCATAACTTTTAAGAATAACATTTTCCAGTTGTTCATAACAATAGTTTTAACCGCTTGCTCATCTATAGTTATTGGTATTGGACTGGCTCTCACTGATGTACAATCATTTAGTTGTTTTACCTTTCCTAAAAATCCATATATCAAAATTGGTTGGAATTTTTTTCCATCTTTTGCCAATTCTGTCTAAAATAGTTGAATCCAACATGACATCCTTATGACCTCTCCTAAAAAGTAATTTCTTTAAAATTTCTACTTGTAAAAAAATCGTCATCTTTATCTAATGAATTACTTATTTAAATAATTTGCCCTCCTATCATATTCTACTTCATAAAATTAGGATGTTGCATATTGTGGAACAAGTAAATATTTTCAAAGTGTTTTTCCTGAACATATTACTATAAAAACACTCTCATTCTAAATCTAGGGTTAAAAATTAAGTCTAAAAAATTAATCTCATTTCCTATTTCACCTATTATAAAATGTAAAGAAGTAGTACTTTGACTGGGATCTTCCAATAATGTGTTAAATTTACTTTTAGTACCATTCCATACGAATACTAAATCATTGATAAACCTCATATAAATCATTACTTTATGAAATAAACATTTTTACTAAAATGTCTTATTCCCACCAACTCATCTTTAGGTTGGAAAAACAAGTGCCATTCTAGCACCCATTGCCACTCTCTTTTCCTGCTGGCAGAATTTATCTTTGAGCCTAAAAAATATTATCTGAAACAAATTAGAATTATGTTTTATTAATAGTGTATATGTAGTGTATATGTATGTTTTAAACTGATTTTAAGGTTCCCCTTTTAAAAGTTAATTAGAGTGCATCATGTGATTATTCAACCTGGCTATTTAAGGTGTGGTTTTTTGTAACAGCTTTACACCTGAAGAAGCATTTTGTGAAAGCGCTAGTGTGTTATAATAAAGCAGTTCTGCATATATTCGTTTCCTGGTATTTTTCAAGTTCATTGTGGATTCTGGAGCCTACTCTCAGCAGCTTTGTGTGTATCCTGTTCTTCATTTTTTACAGCTGCAGAGGTTTCTGGTGCCTGGCCTTTTGTGTTTTTCTTAAATTAGAATTATAAGCATAACATGGTGATCATTGTATTATCAAGAGAGACGTAAATTTAATCAAATTTCCAGCAGATTCACTTCCTGTAATTTGCTCAATGGAAATATGTAATGAAACTACATCCAATGTAACTAACATGATCTCTGCAGCTTTAAATGCATAATTTTTAAGTAGGTCTAAACACATCCATGTGACTTTTAGATAAATCTTCAAATTTTTAACTATTGGAATGAGCATAAGATCTAAATACACAGATATAGATTAAGTTTTATTGAACACTGGAGGGTCAGATGTTTCTTTGTGTGTTTTAGAAATGACAAAAAATCTAGCAATCCTTGGATATTCAACATTAGGAAAGTTGAATAAAGGCACATCCACATAACCCTGTTGTAAAAAATCTAATAAATAAGAATCTGTTTTATTGTATCTATTTAAAATAAATGTTTGACTTCTGTGTAACAGTCTGTATCTGACAATAACTGAAACATGCTGTTATCATAGTTTTTCACATTTGTGATTACAACTCCATTACCTTTATCTGCTTTCATAAAGTATAACAATTTCTGACTTTTGAAAAAAGGCAAAGCTACCCCTTCCTTGGCTGAAACATCATAATATTTTTATCTCTTTTTTCTGAGCAAATCTCTACAATCAGTTTCATATGCTTGGGCAAAACCATTAAAGTGTTATTTAATATAGGATTATAAGTATTGATTTTTCCTATGTATCTGTGCTTTTTCTTTTGAGCACTGTTTCCCATAATTTAAAATGTAATGTTAATTCAACTTTTGGACATATAATTTAAAGTCCTCTACCAAATGTGAAATATTAGCTCATGAAGGAATAAAAGAAAAAAAAATTATAACTGAATATTGATGAACATTAAGCCTAAATGTAATTAAATTAAATATCTTACAAGTTTGTGTTAAGTCCATTTCTCTCTGCCTTGACTTTTCTCTGTGTTTTTCTTCCTTGATGTTGAATTCACCCCACTTTCTTATATTGTAACCTCTGTTGTGAAAAGGAGGGGGAAGCCAGTGAGGAGTAAAGACTTCTATCTCTGAAGCAGAGTTTGTTTCAAAAATAGTTGTTTCTTCTTACTCCCCTTCTGATGTGCATCATTTGAAGGAGTCAGTCTTGCAGATCTCCTTAGCAATGGTGGGAAATTTTCTTCAACTAAATAGACACTAGACAATGCCTCATTATTAACTGCTTCTGCCATGGGCTGTTTGTTTAGTTATATGGTTCACTAATCCAATAAAACGATCATGTCAGCACACAGGTTGCAAGTCCATAAAATGTTTATTGTATAAATTCCACAAGCGCTTTCACCCTAACTCAATTGTAGGGCTTTTTCAAGTGTAAAAACAGTGTAACTGTTCAATCAGCCATCTTTAAATAAATTCATTTTAAAAAAAGGCACCAAAACCAGTCTGACCTAAATTTAAAGTAACCATGCACATTTTTACAACTGTCAAGTTTAAAAACACAAATAAATTCACTTTGTTTAGCAAACATTAATAAACTTGATAAAACTTTGAATCAAAGTAGTATAAAATAACACAAAATAACAGTTCTATCTAAAAAAGAAGAAGAAAAGGATGTCAAAAATTTAAAATACTTTAAAATTATGTTAAACAATACAATCAAAATTGTACTTTAATAATTGTTTCAGTGGTTGTTTTAAGTAATTATTTTGATAAATCTTCTGCTTTTTTAATCAAATAAGGCTTAATAGAAATATGCTCATTTAGTCCCGGGGGGTGGGTGGCATTCAATCTAATTTGCCAATAGATCTCCCTACAGCATAGCCAATTCTCCCAATCTCCCCCTTTAGGGTCAATAGGTACTTGTTCAAGAATTCCAAAATGAAAGCCAGTGTGTTTAGGCTCCATTTGTAAATGTTTACTTAATGCATTATTAATATTTCCTTTTTTATGTTATATAAATGTTCATAAATTCGTTTGTTCAACGCTCTCTCTGACTTCCCTATGTAGAAACTAGGACAGTCTCTACACAGGGCTAAGTACAAAATACCCTTAGTATGACAGTTACCCTTCTTTAAGTAAATCCTACTGTTGCCATAATTTTTTAAGGTGATGGGTACTTCATCCAAAATGTATCTACAATACCCACACCTACCACACCTACTAGTTCCCTTGTCCAAAGTAGTTGTATGTCTATAATTGTTACTTTCGAACACCCGTTTCAGATTTGTTCCTGTTTTATAAACAAAGTTAGGATGATCACCTACTTTGTGTACTAAGTCCTTATTGTGCTTTAACATCTTCCAATTTCTCTGAATGAGGTTCTTAACTTTCCTTGTAATGTTACTGTGTTGAAAGACCATAGCTCTTTTAAAAGCTTGTTCACTATCCACTTCATGACCTTTTACAGTTTCCAATGGTTTCCCCAAAATAGGAGAATATCTAGTTGCATGACCATTTATAATTTCTTCCGACACTTCCTTTATTAACCTATCAGGGTAACCCCTTGAACTAAACAAATCAGAAATAAAATCAATTTCCACTAAAAAATCATCCCATTCTGATGTCATCCTGGCCGCTCTGACCATTTGGCCCTTGACTATACTCCTTTTTTGTTTCCCTTTTCCCATTAGTTTTATTTAACCTCACATCTAAATAATCAATTCCACCCTGGTCAACAGGGTGAGGTTAGATAAAACTAATGGGGGACTGAAATCAAGAATTTATAGGAAAAATACTTTCAGTAATTGTTACCTCCCCTACAACAGTGACCACCCCTGGAAACAAAAAAGGAGTATAGTCAAGGGCCAAATGGTCAGAGCGGCCAGGATGACATCAGAGTGGGATGATTTTTTAGTGGAAATTGATTTTATTTCTTATTTGTTTAGTTCAAGGGGTTACCCTGATAGGTTAATAAAGGAAGTGTCAGCAGAAATTATAAATGGTCGTGCAACTAGATATTCTCCTATTCTGGGGAAACCATTGGAAACTGTAAAAGGTCATGAAGTGGATAGTGAACAAGCTTTTAAAAGAGCTATGGTCCTTCAACACAGTAACATTACAAGGGAAGTTAAGGACCTCATTCAGAGAAATTGGAAGATGTTAAAGCACAATAAGGACTTAGTACACAAAGTAGGTGATCATCCTAACTTTGTTTATAAAACAGGCACAAATCTGAAAAAGGTGTTTGAAAGTAACAATTATAGACATACAACTACTTTGGACAAGGGAACTAGTAGGTGTGGTAGGTGTGGGTATTGTAGATACATTTTGGATGAAGTACCCATCACCTTAAAAAATTATGGCAACAGCAGGATTTACTTAAAGAAGGGTAACTGTCATACTAAGGGTATTGTGTACTTAGCCCTGTGTAGAGACTGTCCTAGTTTCTACATAGGGAAGTCAGAGAAAGCGTTGAACAAACAAATTTATGAACATTTATATAACATAAAAAAAGGGAATATTAATAATGCATTAAGTAAACATTTACAAATGGAGCCTAAACACACTGGCTTTCATTTTGGGATTCTTGAATAAGTACCTATTGACCCTAAAGGGGGAGATTGGGAGAATTGGCTATGCTGTAGGGAGACCTATTGGCAAATTAGATTGAATGCCACCCACCCCCAGGACTAAATGAGCATATTTCTATTAAGCCTTATTTGACTAAAAAAGCAGAAGATTTATCAAAATAATTACTTAAAACAACCACTGAAACAATTATTAAAGTAACATTTTGATTGTATTGTTTAGCATAATTTTAAAGTATTTTAAATTTTTGACATCCTTTTCTTCTTTTTTAGATAGAACTGTTATTTTGTGTTATTTTATACTACTTTGATTCAAAGTTTTATCAAGATTATTAATGTTTGGTAAACAAAGTGAATTTATTTGTGTTTTTAAACTTGACAGTTGTAAAAAAGTGCGTGGTTACATTAAATTTAGGTCAGACTGGTTTTGGCGCCTTTTTTTAAAATGAAGTTATTTAAAGATGGCTGATTGAACAGTTACACTGTTTTTACACTTGAAAAAGCCCTACAATTGAGTTGGGGTGAAAGCGCTTGTGGAATTTATACAATGAACGTTTTATGGACTTTCAACCTGTGTGCTGACACAATAGTTTTATTGGATTAGTGGTTTTGTTTCTACGATCTTTTTTCACTTGTTTTTTATTTTTATTTAGTTATATGCTTAATATTGTTCTTCACCTTTTGTGACCTGTCCACCAAAATTATTGCTTACAAAATCTGCAGTATTATTTTTATATATTTCTGTGTCTCTAAACAACTTTTTATTTTTTCCTCAGCTATAGCATTAGCAATATGTCTCTCTGTTTTCACCAGTACACCGTCATACAAAGAGTGACATATATTGAAAAAAAGAGTTATTTGTTTCTTATGTTCATGTTCAAGTGTTATATTTTTAGTTTTATCTATGTCAATTTAGAAATTATCAACTAACAACTTAATTGTAGAAATACCAGTATTGTTATAGAGCTCAACTAATTGTTTAAATAGTATACCATCTCTGTTTATTCCATTTGGGAATTTATAAACTCTAAGACCTGTAGGTCCTTGTAGTAATACAACACATTGCTCCAAATAATTCATTTCATATTCCAATGATTTCAATTTAAGCATCTTCTTTTCTAAACGTTAGTCTTGCATAGTGCTACCATATAATTAGAAATATCTGTGCTGCTGCCAGACTCAACAATTTGGATAAAAAAAAGGGTTGACACTCAGTTTCAACAAACTGTCAATTGATGAATAATCACTTGGAGGTGAATCAACTACCAACATATTATCACAATTATCAATGCATGAAATCTCACTCAATTCAGAAACACTAAGGATTCTATTTTCAGGAACTGCTGCCACTACATGTTTCAATACCACTTGTACTTGCAATACAAGGAGATGAAAGATTAACTGCCATCTTTGTGACAAAGGAGCTGAAAGATTACCCTGTGTGTTTCTGCTATAAAATGCAGACACTTTATAAATGCTATAGCTAAACATGATAGTATATGCAAGAATTTTAAGAAGTTCGAATTATTTATATTGGACTTTGTATATATAGATTCTGTAAAAATTTCTTGGAATGCAAAGAAATCATGTGGGAGTTCTCTTTGGTGGAGGACAAACCTCCAAGACTTAATGGAGCAGTTAATATTAAATGTTTATAAAAAGCGCAAAAATGTAAAAGGAATGTGTTAGATTTTTATAATAAGAATATTTTACTAATTAGTCAAATGTTTAATTGACTTTGAACACAATTTAAATATGCTGTAATATGTGGTTTAAGAATTAATAGCAAGAGAAGTGGGCTGACTTTATTCTGTTCAGATTGCCAACCCAGGTAAATAGTAGTGTGTGTGTGTGTGTGTGTGTGTGTGCGCATGTGTGCGTGTGTGCGTGTGACAGTTTATTAAACTTCCAAGCTCCTCTGAACCAATATGACACTGAGCCTTACTCTGTGCTATACACAAAAGCACTGTACAACCACATTCATAGCTGCATAGGTGAGGCAATACCTGTCCAAGTCAAATCTATGATTACTGGCAAAAATAAACCACCCTGGTGGACCCCTAGCATAAATAGGCTATTCATAAAAAAGAAAAAAATCCTCTCCAAAGCCAAGAAGTAACAGACAAAACAGTGCAAAAGGATACCCACCAGTCTAAACAAACAAATTAGAGACAGCTGGTCAAATCTGCCAAAGCAAACTGGAGGCAAAGATAGCCTCCCAGGTGGAAGATAACCATAAGGCTTTTTCTAAATTATGTACATAACCTCAGGGGAAATGTTCAGTAATGTGCTGAGTTAATTATTACAGCCATCCTAAAACTATAGAAAACCTGCTGGCAGACAAGTTTAGTTCAAACTTTCCCCCCATCACTTTCTACCACACCCAAGGACGTACTCACAACCATCCCCCCACTCGTCATTGCAAGGGAACAGGTCCTTACCGTGCTCGCTAAAGTCAAAACCATATCCTCCATAGGTCCCAACAACATTCCATGATGCTTCTTAAATAGCTTAAATAGCTTAACAGAGTATCCATCATAACCACTAGAAACCATCTTTAACCACGGCCTCCAGATGGTCATTGTTCCAGAGGAATGGAGGACTGCAACAGTCATCCTTCTGCATAAGGTGGACCCATCACCTGACCCAGGGGACTACAAACCCATAAGCTTGACCAGTCTTATCTGTAAAGCAAGGAGAGAATTACAATGGTTGTGATCAATAACAACATAGGAAATCTCCAAACACTGGACCAAACCCAATATGACTTTGTCAAAGGGAGGTCTTGCTTGCTCAGTCTGGTGGACTTCTTCGAGAAAATCACTAGGGCCATGGATGAGGGTAAAACAGTACACACTATTTGTCTAGACTTGGCCAAAGTTTTTGTCACAATCCTCCAATCAGGAATCATAGATAAACTTACTGAGTTAGGCATAACCCCCTACATCATCAGGTGGGTAGCAAACTGTCTCACTGACAGGACACATATTGTCTGGGCAGATGAATCCACTTCCAATAATAACCTGTTAATAGCAGTGCCCAACAGGACTTAGTGTTGTGACCAATTTCTGTTTGGTATATACTTCTCTGAAGTGAAGGCCAATGTTGGGGTCCTCTGGCTCACCAAGTTTGGTGATGACTGTAAGCTGGGAACAATCATTGAAACAATGTTGACATCCTAAAAACAGGCCTAATAATGAAAAATGATTGCTGCCAAAAAGCATGGTCTGAGACTAAATGCTTCAGTAAATCAGATATCCCTGCAAATTATAATATTGATAGCAAAGCCCTAAATGTAGACCCAGTGGTGAGGGACCTAGGAACACAAATAGATATTAAACTAAACTTTGACTATCAGGTAGTTATGGTAGTGAAGAAATCCTTCTGTGTGACTCAACTTATAAGTAAAGGCATGGAATCAAGGTCAAAAGAAGTAATAGTACCATTGTACACTGCCCTCATCAGGCCCATAATCGAATACAGTGCTCCTTTCTGCATGTACCTAACCAGGCACTTACACCAAATGTATAAAAATAGAAAGAGCAGCAGACAGGTCAGTTGTCAGGAACTGCAAGCAGCTATAAACCACAGACAACGAAAATTTGACCTAGGTTTGTCTTTTATTACAACAGACTTCTTCAGAACAACAGACTAAAAACTTTTTGATCAACTTCAACCATTAAATACTCTCATACTAATTAAATCTAATTAATAATAATTAATACATTCTGAGCATACACAATTATCAATTAAAAATATAAATTAAACAAAAAAGAACACACATGAACACTCAATGTATGAATGAAAAATAAAAATAAAAATAAAAATAAAGATAATAAATGAAAAGTACTATAAAGCACCAAAACAACACACAATTCACTAGCTATTCATATTAATAAATTGAAAAACATATATAAAATATGTAAAGTAAAACCACAATAAAAAACATTTTACCCAATAAGATGCCTTAGCTTTAAAATGGGGGCAATACTAATATGGTCGTTGATGCCAGGGAACACTGTGGCATCCAATGTTAACTGCCACTTCATTTCACTAATATCAAGATGAACATCTAAAATGCCCCATTGACTATTCTTACTAATGTGTTGTATGACACAAAACTTAAATTCATGCCCACTATATTGCTCTATATGCCTGACCAATGCGTTGGTATTTCTCATATGCCTAATATCCAATACACGCTCACTAATTCTATCCTTAAATGCTCTACAACTCTTTCCTACATAAAATGCAGGACATTGGCAACACTTAGCTAGGTAAACAACATTTTTGGTGTAACAATCATAATGCCCATGTAGACTAATAGCTAAGTTAGCCACAAATATTTTAGAATCAGTGAGCATGATATAACGACACATGCTACATCTCCCACACTTAAAATTACCATTTGGCCTATTTATGTTGACTACATCTTCAACACACCAGTCACCCCTTTCAAAAAGTTGCTTGAAGGATTTTCCTTTTCTATAAACAAATTTAGGGGGGTTACTTAATTTATCCCAAACCATATTATCAAGTCTAAGCAACCTCCAGTTATTACATACAATATCTATTATATACTGGGTATCATAGGAGTAGGTGGTAATAAAATAAATATCTGAAACACTGCTTCCAGTAATATTTAAACCACCACTATCTTCATTTCATACAAATGCACTCACCCTCCCGGCATTAAAAGTGGCACTACATGTATCAATATTACCCCCCTTTGATATATTCCCACTATTCCTCATAGTTAATAAGGCCTTATGCATACCATCATATCTTTTTCTAATTACCTCATCACTTATAACTTGGCACAAAGTAACAGGATACCCTCTTTTTATGAACATACCCTTGATAAATTTAGCCTCCCTTAAAAAATCAAAATCTTCACTAACCATTCTGGCCGCTCTAACCATCTGACCTTTAATGATAGCCCTCTTCTGATGGTCAGGGTGCCAGCTAGAATAGTTCAAATATGAATTTGAAAAGGTGGGCTTTCTATAAATACCAGAAACGAATGAATTATTTACTTTATCAATTTTCAAGTTAACATCCAAATAAGACAACTCATCCTTACTAAAGGCATAGGTAAACTTCAAAAATTGCACAGTATTATTTATGTAATCAATAAACATCTCAATTTTCTCGACACTACCCTCCCATACCACAAAAATGTCATCCAAAAAATGGGTGTAGTGCCGAACATACTGCTTAAACATACTAGAAAAAACATATTCTTGTTTCCAGAAGGACATAATATAGTTAGCATATATGGGGGCACAAGCTGCCCCCATAGCTACTCCTGTAGTTTGCCTAAAATAATGCCCTTCAAAGAATATGTAATTATTGTTCAAAACTACTTCCATCAAGGTTGTAAACAAATTAATACGATCTTGATCATACAATCCAGTTACAAATAATTGATTTTCTAGCCAATGTAAACCTCTGTCACTTGGTATAACCGAAAATAGGTTACAAACATCAATGGTCAATAGAATTGTATGTTCACAAATCCTAACAGCCTTCAGCATCTCCAAAAAGTGCCAAGAATCCCTTGTAATATAATCAAACTTTTTGATACCCTTCTGCAAATGAAAATCCAAAAAATTGTTTATAAAACATGTCTTACTTCGTTTCCCATCCACAATGGGCCTAAACTTGATATTATCCAACCCTTTATGTATTTTTGGGATCCCGAAAATACTACTTACCATTGGAAAGTAATTTCTTAAGTAATAATACTCAGACTCATCAATTTGCCCTTGCATTAATAAGTCCTCGATTAATAAATCAATTTTGGAATATGCTATGTTAACCTGATTTAAACTACTTTCTTCATAAGTATCTTCATTCAACATGGTCAACATATAGTTACTGTAATCATTCTTATCCATGATAACAGTACCACTACCCTTGTCAGGCTTCATAAACCTAATTGATTTATCATTAATTAACTCATTTAAGCATCTTTGTTCATCTATATTTAAATTGTTGGCCCTATCAAATGCCCTATTTTCAACATAATTTCTACTTCTGAACATATGTTCCCTTATGTCCAACTCACAAATCTTCTCATAAAATGCCACTATATTATTTAAAGGGGGATTAAATTTGCTAGGTTTTTTTAGTAACTCCCCACCTCGTTCTGTTGTACCTTGAAATACTAACTTAAGATTCATTTTTCTAGTTAACATTTTTAAATCAATACGTATCTCATTTAATTTCCCTCTTACTAGTGGAACAAAGGAAAAACCTTTAGACAACAATTCAACATGACCATTAGTTATTTCTTTGCTAGAGTAATTATATACTCGATAATCATCAAATTTGTTAGAAATAACAACGGGGTAGCCTGTTGATGTAACATTTTCATGCCCTTGTTCTGCATCAGTAACCTCAATCAATTGAGATAATTGCCCATCCATACTTATATCAGGAGTAGATAATGCTCCATAATTAACATCAGTTAAATTAGCAGGCATGTAATTTTGCCCTTTGCATACAACACCATTACCCCCATTAGCAATAAATGACCCAGATGTTAAACAATCTTCAACAACCACATCAGTTAAATTAGCAGACATGTGATTTTGCCCCTTACATACAACACTGTTACCCCCTTAGCAGTCAATGACCCAAATGTAAAACATTTTTCAACAACCACATCATCCCCATTATTCATAAATTCAAAAAAATCAGAAAAAGGGTAAATGCTCAAATCACCCATCGACTCAGCTGTTTCATTAACAGTTGAGTTGCTAAATAATAAAATACTATCACACGATACATTAATATTGTTTGAATCAATAGAAACATTCAAAGCAGCAGTTAAGTCATCATCAATGGCTATAGAATTGTTACATTTAACCATATCACCGACATGCTGCTGATTAGTTGACATATAAACAAAAGGATTTTTTGCATCAAAATACTGCTGCTCCAGAGAATAATCAAAGTCACAAAAAACATTGTCCGGTGCTGTTTCATGTTCATTTAAAGTCTCACTTACTGCAAAAGAACGTCCACAAGCAGTGCTCATCTCCACCCATTCTGACCCACATGGCGCTGCTGTTGAGGGTGAATCCACTTTTTTGGCCTCGCCCCCTGCCTCTGATAGTCGCGGTTGTCGTCTCCTTGATGCTGCTGGCCCCATTGTCCATGATTCCTCAACCTTTCCGACCACCTTAGGCCTCCATCTAAAGGGGAATCTGCCAAATCAGTCCCTCTATTATAATCATCCGACTTCCTCGTAATTTCCTGTCCCACCTCCAACTCACGATTGGCTAAACCCCTCCGGTTGCCACGGTTACCCGCAGAAAGCAGATAAACTCTTTTACTCTTATACTCCCCAGTATCACAAACAATTTTATTAGATTTTCTTTGATAAATTAACGAGCAACTAGAATCAATATCCACTAGCATATTAGTGTAATTTGTCAAATAATAGTCAAAATTAAGATCTGCCCCAAAGGTTTCTCACTAAAAAAAAATACAAAGCATAAGATACATATCTTATGCAGACCAACTAAAAGCCATATCCCTTTACTCCATTTCATATCATTTATTGAGGGGGGACTTATGTCTGACCTAAAAGGCATTGTAGTAGGGCTGTAAGAATCTTTTATCTATGCTATCCTTTCTTGGCTCACTCCACTTCATGATAAGACCTAATAGGTGGTTGATAAGGGACAGTGGTTAAAACCTGTATTGTTATTTTTACTTTATTTTTCTAAGTGACAGCTATCACATAAACCTTTCCAACCAAGTGAGTCTCACTCTCCGCCCTCTTATTCCTTTCTTTACTACTAACTGTTTACTTATTGCAATGACAGTCTATGCTAAAAAAACAGGTGGTAGTGCAAGTATTCTTGTCAAAACTGTTAGCTGCATCAATTCTTTAATTCTGATAAATACCATATCTGACTAGTCATATTGCTGACTACGGTCTTAGCATCAACCCCCACTCACTTCCCTGTCCAACTACTCTTCAACCCTCAACATATGACTGTTCGGGATTGCAAGAAATAATTTTGGTTTGGACTCTTACAACCCAAATAAAAACAATATATGTAATATATAAACATTTTGTAAATGATTATGCTACCTACTATCCCTAGCCTTAGTATTGGGAATCACATGATTCAGGACAGGATCCTCATTACTATTCCAAACCACTCTCCTACAGTTCAAATCCTCCCTCCCTCTAACACACTTAGTGACGACTACCACATCCACCCAGCCTGGCCTTTCAGAAAAACCTAAAGCGCCATCCACCACTAACTTATGAAGAGCCTTCCCACACAGTAAAGAAACTGTGTTATTACAGCAATTGCATCCATTAACTATTGTCGTCTATACACCAACGAAAATCCTTTGACTATTATGAACCACATATATTAACAGCTTCTCCCTATTCAAAATTGCAAGCTCCCACTTATGTAACTCATGTCCCTGGCTCATCAATCAAACTAAAAAAATTAAACTTAGGAACGAAATCTAGAATAGGTGAAAGGCCACTACCTGAAAAATGCTGGCCCAATTCCAAGCACTAAAAAGACGTCTGCAAGAAAAAAAAAACATCACTGAGATAATATGCAATACTGTTATGGAAGAAAATAAGGCAATTTCCAATCTTCAGTTCTCTTATTACATACAGGTTGAAGACGTTTTTACCCAGACCCCCCCCCCCCTTCCTCTGCATGTACCAGTTAACTGCTACATTTGTCCCTACTTGTCCTCAAACCACACTGGTCTAGCCTTAATTCAACTTCCTTAATCTCTCCTCTGAGTCAGTGAACAAACTTCTCTTTTCTACATTAGACATAATATCATAATACTTCAGACACTCTTTACTCCAAATTCATTAAAACACCTATGTCTATAATTGTATTAAATTTGCCATTATCTATAACCTCTCTCTTTAGACTGGAATAGCTTCCCCAGTATGCACACCAGCTGCTAACACCCCCACTCCAACAGCCTATAACCTTTCCATATCACAACATTTTAGGTCCATTGCTGCTTTACCCTCTACTGCAGAAATATTTGAAAAATGTAGTTCAGAAATACTTAGCCATCTATATCTCTTTGATGTCTTTAGCAATTCCTAACAATATTTCAAACCTTCATTCAATACTACTACAGCCTTATATGTGACAGTAGTCTTTATCTACACTGACATGGATAAAGAAGTGCTTACTGTTGCCTCATTCACCATATCTTCTGCTCATTAAACACAAAAAACGTTTAATTTTCGACATCAGCTGTAAAATGGTTCAGAGACTATTTAGCTAAATGACTTGCTTTCATTTGCTATATAGTTATTGCTTCTACTACCAACTTACTAGAACCTGGTATTCCCCAAGGCTCTATCCTTGACCCCATTCTCTTCCCTGTCTCTTTATCAACAAATTCAGTTCTGACATTCCTGCTGCCAAAGCTATCCCTTGCTCCGTCACGATGGCCCTCCACAGATTTACTCTAAAAAATCTTATAGGAATAGTTTAACTACTTATGCTTTGTTTTTACAAAAACAAATTACATCTTAAACTGCTGGCAGAATAAGAATAACAATATACAGGACTTTCCAAAGGCTTATTAGTAATTGGTGTTATAACATTACACCAGAAGAAAACTATAAATAGTTAAACCTTTACACTCCCCAGACAGATTTCAAAATCACACTTATTACTATTAAAAAAGACTACAAATCTCCTTTAAATTTGCCAGTCACCTTACTCCAGAATCATACCTTGCTACTCCAAAAGAATACTCTTTACCGCTTTGGGAATATTTAAAGTGGGGTCTGACAATGCCCTATAAGGCAGGCATAGATTTCTCCTCAAAAACCTGTAGGAAACAGAATACAGGGATAAGTCCTTGAGGCGGTCTGCATAGGACAGTTTACTTATGCCCTGTATTCTTTTATTGAGGAACCTCTGTGGACATTCCATTTGTTAGATATGCCTGGTTAGGTACATACCAAAGGGGACATTGTACTCAGTGATAGGTCTGATGAATGCTGAAAACAGTGGAACAATGGCTTCCTTGGACTTAGATGCCATGCCTTTATTTCTAAGTTGAGCAATGCAGAATGATTTGCTCACCACTGTAGACTTGTGATGATCAAAGGCTAGATTACTATCTATGTGTATCCCTAAGTCCCTGACTACTGAGTCAACTCTAAGAGGTGTGTTGTCACTATGACAGTTACCAGTGATGGATGACTTCCTAAAGGATACTATTATGCATTTCTTGTCATTTAGTTTTAGTCCATGGCTCTGACACCAGTTGTTTGTGTGTGTCAGCCCTTCCTGGAGAACATTTGTGTCGGTAGGGTATTATATGACTGCTCCTAATTTGCAGTCATCTGCAAATTTAGTCAGCCAGAGACCACTGACATTGACCTTGACTTCTGAGAAGTAAATGCCAAAAAGGAGCAGTCCAAGGACAGATTCCACTTGTGACTGTCCCCTTTGTAGAAGTGGACTCCCCAATTCTGACTTCCTGGGTCCTGTCTGTGAGAAAGCTGGCTATCCACTGGGTGACATATGGGTTTGTATGTAACCTCTTGAGTTTGTTAATGTTCAAGTGGGGTCAGGTCATGGTAGGCAGTGTGAACAATTTTACCCTCATCCATTGCTTTGCTGACATTCTCAAAGAAGTCCACCAGGTTGAGTAGGCATGATCTGCCCTTGACAAAATCAAACTGGGTTGGGCCCAGTGTCTGGAGGTTTACTATATCTCTATTGATCATCTCCATGATAATTCTTTCCATGGCTTTGCATATAAGACTAGTGAGACTTATGGGTCTGTAGTTTCCAGGGTATATAGATGGGCCCACCTTTGTGCAGGGGGATGACCTTTGCCATTCTCCTTTCATGAAGCACAAAGCCTGTTTGGATACTACAGTTAAATAGTAATTCCAGAGGCCCTGATAGGTTATGTTTCATGCTATTTAGAAGGTGCCATGGGATATTGTCTGGGCCCATTGATGCAGTGTTCTTGGTCTTAGAGAGACCTTGGCCTGGGAGGCCACACTTACCTCAAACATACCTCTCAACTGTACAGATTTTCGCAGAATGTCCAGATTTTTGTCTCATGTTTTTGGTGTGTTCCTCCAAAATATCTGTACCTTTCTGGCAAATAGCTGAGGATTGAGGTCATTAAATAATGACAAACATTTGAGTTTAAGACTCCACATCCTTCAGAAAATTCATGCTAATGCAAAACCTATTATTCTATCAACTTTGTAAGTTTGTAAGAGGAATATTTAAAATCTGTCCCTATTCGACCCCCCCCCCCCACCATCATTTTAGGCTTTGTCTAGATATTTTTGGTCAAAGAGGTTGAGAAGTATTTGGATTTGGTAGACTTTATTTGTCCTCTGAGTTTTTTGTTTAGTTTGATGAGAGTGCTCTTATCCTGCTGAGTGCTACACCTCCTAAATTTCGCCATGATTTTCTTCCTTCTGTTATACAGCCTATTGGTTTTGTGATTCCACCAGGGTGGCATGTTTTTTGAGTTAGTTCTATACTTCTTCCTGGTGGGTACAGCTGCCTCTATGCAGCTATTAATATGTTTGTACAGGGGTTTTGTAAACAGTTCTGCATAGACAGCAGTGTTCTTAGGGTTTATGTGGGCTTGGCATTTTTCCAGGTTCTCACTCAATAGCAGGAGGTTAGCCTTAGAATAGTTCCTGAATATTCCTGGTTTAGCTGGAGGCACAGGTTTTATTTTTAGTTCAAAGGAGACCATTTTGTGGTCTAACCTTACCAGGGAAGGCATTACAGTAGGGGGTGTGCAGCACTCTCCCATATTAGTGAGGACCAGATCCAGTATGGTTGCACTCCTGGGTGGTGTACTGACTATCTGGTCCAGGGAATTTGTGTTTACAAAATACAGGAATCTCTGTGCATGTACATTTGGTGTCATATAGGATTCCCAGTTAATAGTGGGGTAATTAAAGTCACCCATGAATATGGTATTGGGATGGATGGTTAGTGTTTCTAATAAGTTTAAATACATGGTATGGGCTTCCTGGGTCATACAGGGGGAACTATAGCTTGCAAGGAAGTGGTATTGGATTTTGCCTATGGTTATCTGAACATGGAACAGCCCAAGTGCATTGTCCTGTTTGACCAGCCTTGAAGTATATTTATTTTTTATGTAAATAGAGACACCTCCACCTTTAGTCCCTGACTGTGACGTAGGTGGTCTAAATGTGTAGAAGGCATTATAACTGCACAGACATCAGCATTCTCTAGGGTAAAGAGAGTTTCTAGTTTGTCGAGTTTTTTGTTTAGACTCCTAGCATTGAGCAGGAACCTAAATCACAAGGAAAATCACAAGGAAAATCTCATAACACTAACATCCTACAAAATACTTTACAAAATCTGTCACTCCGTAAAGTTATTATATGCACAGAGTTACACAGGTTCTCTCCCTTCTCTAATAATACCATATCCATTACAGTACAGGCCGTTATCCTCACCACTCTATACAAACTGCAAAATTCAAACTTTTGCTGCTTTTTGTCAGTGAATTATCTATGCATACCAGTCACTACCATCTTGGTTTCCTTTTTTTTTAACAAGAAACATCTTTATTAAACTATCATGCATGACATAGGCCATGTTATATTATATAAATGACAATAAGCTATAGCGACACAATCTCACTTGAAAACATACATTACAAACCATGCTGACACAACTGTAGTTGCAAACATTATACATCAGTTTTAACATAGCCAGTCACTGTTAGTCAACCATTACATAGCTCATTCAGATCCTCCCTTCTTTTAAACCACATTCCTCCTCTGCATGTATTGATCCCACAGTTCCCATTGTTTCCTATGTAATTTGCTCCTACCCATTTCTGAAGATCCCAGTTCCAGTTGTTTTAATGCTGTTACTGTCTTCACTACTTCTAGTAAAACTATCCTCTTGATTTATATACCCCTGGAACAACCTCATTTCAGTAATCTCCCTCCATTTTCAGTTCCTCTGAAAGGTCATTTACCAATATGTATCCTGCTATATTTAACTCCATTCTCAATCATATACATAATGTATCCAACTTACACCTCTTCCGACCTGTTTTTGTTATAACTAATTCGGTACCTGTTAGTGTAAATGTTTCTGCTGCGCCCTTTCCTAACTCTGTCCTAAGAGTATATGACACTGATCAGCTCCACTCCTTTTAACTCTCCCTTTATTCAATGAAAATACTTTTAAATGCTTGAATTGCTCTTAGTTCTGTTTCTAATTTTGATTGGATACTTTCCTTCTCAGGAAGTATGAATGCAAGTGGAAATAATGAATTGTAACTGTCTACATTGTTTGTCTTGCACATAGAAATAGGTCATCTGACTGTAAACATATACATTCTATAGCTAGGTCATCTGCTACTTTGAGCAGTTCCTCAAACTTTTGTCTGTTGAACTCAAGAGTTGAGGATGAAAAAAAAAATAAAAATAACAATAAAAAAGGAAAGGAAATGAAAAAAAAAATATTTTCTAAAATGTGAAAAACATAAAAAAGCTATTTTGCGATCCTGAAACTACAACTCCACACTGAGCTTTAATGATAAATACAAATGCAAATAATGCAATACCAGCATTTATTTATGAAGCTACAGTGTCTTTGCACTGATACACAATCAGCATCTGCCAATCATGCTGCATAATAGTCTATAACTGGGGAAGCTGCATTCTTCAACCTGCCCTGCTTATGGCTGTGGTCTTATAATATATTTTTGTCTCTGTTATTGGCAGAGTCATGGCTGTCTAGGACTTGTAGCAGGGATTTTAGGCTCCCTGTTAATAATGGAAAGTTTTGTGGAAGATGTTTCCTAAAAACTATTTACATCTCCATCCATTTTTCACAGCTGAATCACATTATTTCTACTAAAGTCTCATCCAGCTATACCTTAGACTAAAGCACAAGAAATGCACATTTCACTTGATTTCCTGTACCGTGGGACTCTTCTTCCAGGCCCTGTTGCAGATGGATTATGCCTTCAAATCATTTTCTGTTTCACTCTGTAGGCAGCATGGCACTGCACTAACAAGCATTAACTCTTCTTCACTGCCTGCACTTAATAAAAAATCAGTCCAGATCTGGCCACTCGAAGTTCTGTCTCACCAAATGAGCCTGACACCTCACCATATCCTGGATAATCTGTGTCATGATTTCATTATGGAACAGTGAGTTTATCACCTTCCTTAATGAATTTCTATCAAAGTTTTGCATGTCAAAGACCAGAATTAATATTATAGAGTGATTTTGGTGGATGGAAGTAAAGTAATCTAGTCTATATTGCAAATCTCAGGGAAAACAAAGCATGCATATATTGCATTTAATCATGTTGCAGCCTCTAATTAGAGTCTAACACATTACCCAAAGTGCATACTTAATTGACACACCTGGATACTGGAACAAACAGTCTTTTATTCATATTTTGGTCCCCATGTATGAAGGTCTATTTATCAGATATGGCTTTATATGTTCTCTCTTAATCTTTGTGCAATAGCATTCATTCACTGAGTCATTCATTTATGCATTCTCTGATGCCTGCTTTATCCTATTTAGTGTAATGTGGTAGCGAGAACCTATCCCATCATTCAATGGGATGCTAGCCCTCTGTAAGATAAAAACACACATACATATGAATGCATGCATCTACAGGCAATTTGGTGGAGGATGACTTTTAGATGGAGGAGGAAACTGAGCAACCTGCTAAACAACTGACAGGCAGAATGGCCCAAGTCCTGACAGTACTGATTAAATAGTTTACCCACTAATTAGGAATAGCTGTCTAAATGCATTCATTTTACTGTAGAACTGAACAATTTAAGTAAGTATATGCTGAAGCCACAGTATTGAGCTTAGTAGCTTGTGCAAAGTATAGTCAGCAAATGTAGCCCGTGGCATTAAGCCACAGGAATAAGTGTATGCATATTTCTTTAAAACAAAATGTACAGATTTTCTTATGGACCAAGTCCTTTACTTGACAATGATCACAAATAATTCGACTTCTCAGGGTCCCCATACTTAATTAATAATATCATTCTTTAATAATAAATACACCAGAGAACATTATTGGTCACTGATCATAACCTGCTTATTATGTGTTTGAGATATGGATGCCAAAAAATTCACCTCCAGACCAAAGCTTGAGAGGGGAATCTTGGCACCCACGTCAAGAACATATAATTAAAGGTTACAACTGGAGACCCAATTATATTTATTTGTAGTGCATAAAGTTTTACCTGCTTCAAGTATACTATCCGAGCTAAGTGCTTTGTCGGCTTTCAAAGCCATTAAGTACTTACCGAGCGTTGTCAGAAAGACAGTGTAACACAGTCTCCTATGTTTACCCTCACCTTGCCATGCCTGTCCAGATTTTTGCCTCATATGTTTGTTCTGTAGCTCATAAAATCTGTAGTTTTCAGTCAAATTACTGAATACTGAATTTATAATATAATAACATACATTGGGTTTCAAACATCATGCCCTGTCATTCTAGGTTTTTTCTAAGTTTGTGAGAGAAGAGAGGGATACAATATTGATACATACAGCAGGCAGAAAATCTGTTTTTTTGTTCTCTCACTGTCTTTGCTGGTCAGTACCGGCATATTTACTGTCTAGAGTGACATCCAACCTTAAGAACTTAAGCAGGAAGAGCTTAACCCTTGTGATTAGGTCTTGTGATATAATAGCACTTAACTGATTTCTCTTTTTCTGAATATCAGAACATAATCACTGTGCTCCATGTACTACAGAGGATTTCATGCAGAGAACACCCACTGTTAACAGCACACAATACATACTAACAATATTCACATTTTTTTTATTTTGTTGTTGAAAATACCATCAACAAAACCCATCAGAAATATCTCTTTCATGTTCTTAAGCCTTTTAATTCACCACAAGCTTTCACTCAACTACAAAGTAATTTGTATGCTGGACTTCTACAGCTTTCTAGAATTTCAATTGAATTTCTAAAAATGTTTAACTTCATTAGGGTCAAAGGTATTTGTTTTAGCCCTCAGACCTCTAACTCAGTTATTTTTGTAATCTGAAATGTATCAAAGGATTGCTAGCAGGGAATGCTTCCCATAAAATTGCACTGTTAATAGGCATCATGGCTTTAATTTTGACTGACTTCCTTTGCTCATTCTCTTATTTCCTTTTTCCAATTATCATCCTCATGTCCTTCCTTTGTAGGTTACACACTAAACAGAAACAGAAGAGAATATGTAAGTATTCATTACTTCCCCTCAGCCAGTATTTAACAGTGCTTTCCTTTTAATCAGAGTACACTGGTTATTTATTACTTAGTTACTCCAGACTAGTAACAACTTTTCTGAAAACCTAAACTTTGATAAATATAACTTCATGTGTTATTCACAACAAATGATATCAATGGCTTATGTTAGAGATCTGAATCTAGCTACTTCTGTAAATTTTATTTTTTCCATGCTTTACCTCTGACTTGCAGGCAGCCATAGTATTATCTCAAATGCTTTTATCTTTCTTTCTTGTTTGTTTCATTTTTTTTTTATTCTCGTGGCTTAATGTGAATAAATTTGTCCATGGAGATAAGAATACCTCTCAGCTGTTCAGATTTTGGCAGTGTCCAGATGTTTGCCTAATATTTTTGGCCTGGTTCTCATAAAATTGTGGTTTTCTGGAAAATCACTGACAAATTATTGAGGACTGAAGTCAAAAAATAATGGCAGATGTTTGAGTTTCAGACTTCATATCCTTTAGAAAATCCATGCTAATGCAAAACCTATTAGTCTATTAACTCTCTGTTTGTAAGAGCAATATTTAAAGTTTCCCTATTCTGGGGCCTTTGTCCCTCATTATTTGTAGTTTTGTCCAGATTTCTTCTTCTAAGAGGTTGAGAGGTATGAAGACAAGGCCATGAGAGCTCCGTGTTACACTTATACTTCTCCATATAGGAGCATGACCAGTGTCCAGCAGCACCATTTATAATATATGGCAGCTGTAGCCACCTCAGTGTTTGAACAAATTATAGCAAATAATGATGCCTTTTGGAAAATGCTTATAGTGCAGCCTTTGTCTCCATGCATAACAAGAGGTCATGCCAAACAGATGTCACTGAACTTTTCCCTTTCATTGGCTTAGAAGGCAGTTATCATTCATATAGGATGGCTCAAAAACAGAAGAAGCACTGAAATGAATTTCACACTTCCATGTCCACACTGCTGATATATTTTTTTGTTTTATTGCAATAGCAAAGGCAGTAAAACATTATCATGTTATGCACACACTGACATGATCAGATGCACAATAATAGAATTTATCAAATAAGCAGAAAGATTATTAGTAAGCGTTTATTCTGTCTTTGCTAAACAAAACTTCAAATATGCACTAATGAACTGATGGCAAGGTTCCCTAAGAAGATTTTTTTAGGGCTAAATTTTCACAAACAGGGCATTTACACTAAACAGCTCTCAGCTCAGAACACAGTTAACTAATTAAGCGCTGATGCACATTATTATATGAGAACTGCTTTGTGTTTATACATGCATGATATCTAACATCAGATGAAAAGGTGCAGTATGGATCTCAATAGAGAGGTTAAAGGGGAAAGTTTTATCCTGGGGCTGCTACAATTTTGGAAAAGATCTGTAGTCCCAAAGCATTAAGAATCTATGAACATACCCAAGAAGCACATGGTTTGTATATTCCTCATACATGACAATAAATTCAGTGATATCTAGTACAAGGCTGGACACAGACAAGCAGTAGCTGAAAAATGATGGGGCCATGTCTGACTAAGCACTTACACAGTAAGGTGAGATATATTAATGAGCCTGTCATAGTGGAAACCTTAACTAATGGACAGGACCAAAATTTATGATAGGTGCCCAGAAATGGAAACTGCAAACCTTCACAAATATTCTTCTCCACCATAGCAAGATTCTATGTTTCATGTTGTGCAATATTCAAGCAGTGGGGATATATTTGGCTAGGTGCCCCCCAGTTCCGTAGCAGTTGTTAACAAATTCAGTGTCTGTAACTAATAATATTTAGAATTTTCCACATTTATTCAGGAATTCCACCATAATACTACACAAATTATGTAGCTATGTGCTTACTGAAAGATCATGTATCTGGGATATCTTCCACCTATAGTGAGTTGTGAAGTTTCTAGGTAATGTGCTACCACCTTGGCTGAAAAGAAACTTATAAGGGATTCTTTGCATGATGCAACCGAATCTTTCACCAACTGTCCTGATAGTGTAGCCATAGTTGGAGATTACATGTTGAAATGAAGCCAACACTTCCATACCATTAACATACTATGCTAAATCCCCAAGTTGTCTCCAAGGTGTCAATCTTTTTGTCATCCATAGATGCTCCAAAGGTCCCTGATTACAAATAACTGCCAATAATTCCACATAAGGTTCCTCCTTTCCAGTACAGAAAGTAGTTTTGCTACCCCTCAGAAGATGCAGGAAAATAGTAAAGGTGTTTGCTGAAGTATGAAAATCATTCCAGGAGGGGAGGTAGTTGAGAAAAACAAGTTATAGCTACATGTCAAGTATTAGCTACATGCTTTGTTTCCATTACCAGCAAAACAGGAATTACTTACTAACAACACATGTTGATGGATAAAAGCCTGTGACTATATACTATCCCAAACCTAGTACACTTTATCCACTTTGGAATGTATAGCAGGATACGGTAGTAGATATTTCACAACAGGTATATTTCAGGCAGTGCAAATAACTTTAGGAAGTTTACCATTTTTCGCTTGTTAATCTACTCTGGTAATGTAAAGGTAGGATTTTTCAGGTGTGCCTTGCTGTGTATAAGTCTTGCTAGATGAGATTATAATTAAGCCCCGTCATTTTGTCCATGTTCTTGAAAAGTGCTATTTCTATGTAATAAGGGGATGTAATGTGCCACCTGAAGAGGAGTCCTTACATTTCCCCCTCAAATATCTTCCACTGCCAGATTTAAAGGAAAAATGTCTGCCTTGTCACAGTTGAGAATTTAGAAAAAGGATTCAAAAATATCACAATACCTAGCCAGGTTATGCAAGGGGTTGCTGTGTAAACACCAGACTATCATTTGCAAATAACAGGATCTTCACACACCATGTTCACTCATGAGATATTTAAACCAGCTTGGGCAGGGGCTGTATAGCCAGAAAGAACAGAGTATAAGGACAATGCCATTCAGAAGAAGGAATGGGAGATATCATGGAATCCATTATTATTGTTAATAACAGAAATAAAGTTATTCTGGACTATCCTGTAAGCTTTAATGCAATGCACAAATGTTGAGTACACATTGTACACTTAGATTGTTGTGTAATTAAAAAGTTAACTATTTGGTTTAATTGTTGCATTGATCTTGCTAATTAGAGAAAGATAATAGATAATGACTTTGTAGTTAACTTCAGATTAATAGCACAAAGATAATGTACTAAGATGAATCTTAATCATCTTCAACTATGCATGGGTAGGTGTGTGTGCTTATGTGCACGTGCGCACATGTGCGTGATTGTGTTGTATGCTTTCTTGTTTAGGGAGGGAGTTGATCTGTTTCTGCATATTGCAGCACATGCTTCTATGAGGAGACTCAAATATTTCTTGATACTTAAACAAACCTCATGAGCTTCTTTGCGGTTTGAGGAAGGCTCACTGTGAAAATGTTTGAGAATTTCGGTATAGTGAAACCACTTCATGATAAAGCCATGGTTTAAGTCATGGATTTCACTGGATCTTCCATATTTTCACTAATCAACACAATTTCATTTTGCTGTGAGTAGTTCCATGTAATGATTGCTTTCAAATCCTTATTAGAAACTCTTTTTCCTCTCTGCTCTGACAGTGTCTTACTGAATGAAGAATAATCACAGAGGCTCCACTAAAAACAGTTTCTACATGGAGGGAAAGTATTTATTTCGGGTCTATATTATATTCTCGAAAGTCGACAATGTTGAATCTGACATTGTCGGCACGAGAATATCGAATGCTCAGAATCTTGAGCGTGTAAACGGAAATCTCCATAAGGGGAGATTTCCGTTTACTGCAATGTAGTGCGGTCTCGGAGTTAGTATATTTAAGTAGCGGGGGGTATGGGGGGCTTACCCCCCCTGCTTAAACCCATTAGGATACTTTTTTCTTTTTGTCTTTTTATAAGGTCGATGATTGAAGACATCGACCATATGTGTCGACCATATGTTGTTCGATGTTTTTAAACATCGATCTTATAATATAGACCCTTTATTTGTTCCTCAAGTTTTCTAAAATGTATTATGTTTACAACAGGACAGAAAAAAAAGAGAAATCTGAGGTGAGTACCCAGTAACTGCACTTGTATATACTAATAAATTGACACTTGACTAGTGTTTTCTTAGTTAAAAGTGAGATAGCTGTGCAGTTTCAAATATTTTGGTTGGTCTTGTTCTGATAAAACATGATATGCCTTGTCTTGAATAGGGACCTGATTAATGCTACACTGTCAAATACAGAGGCTGGACCCCATCCAGTGGCATAACTTGCATTAAATAACAATTTGATACCTTACTCGTACATAATTATAGTCCGTATTTAATAGTCTGGTCAATAATAAAATCTATCCGTAACTTATTAGATATCTTAATAGTGATAATCTGGCCAGGTTAAACATTTTTGCCAAAGCCTACTTGTTTATGGTAAAATGAAACAAAGATGAGTAAGATATGGTGCTAAACTAATGATATATATCTGCTGCAAATGTGTAATAAGAGTGTTAGTTCTAAGTACATTCATTCTTGGAACTCTCAAAGCCAATTGCCGCATTTTCTTATTACTGTATTAACCTTACGATGTAATGCTCTGTAAATATTTATTCATATTTGTTTACTGGAGTACTGCAGTGATTAGTGTTGAGCATTTTTTGGTTCATCCCAGGTAATATTATTTGACTATGTTGTGTAACTTACTGTTACTTGTTTATTGTACTATTATTTGTGCTTTTTCATTTGTATTACTCTAACAGATTGCTCATCATCATCAATAACCCTTTTTTTGCTATTTTCTACATGGGGTTGGGGCACTATATCAATTGTCAACATTTCTCTCTTCACTGCCACTTTCCTGCCTTCTTCAACACTCATACCTTACTGTCGCAGGTCTTCTCTCACACAATCCATCCACCTTTTTGCTGGATGCCCTAGCTTCCTTTTCCCTTCTTCCTGTGTGTGCCAAATCTTCTTTACCAGATTGTCTTCTGCTTTTCTGCACATGCACCAAAACTAGCGTAATCTGTTCTCTTTGACATTTTCTGCAACTGGTGCTACTTTGGCTTCTGCTCTTATGTCCTCGTGTCTTCATTTGTTCCACAGTGTGCATCCTATGACCCATCTCAGGCACTTCATCTCCATCAACTCTCTTTCCTCAACTGCTCTGCCTTTACTGCCCTGGTTTCTATACTATACAGTAGTACTGGTCACATCACTGTTTTGTAAACCTTGCTTTTCAGCTTGTGTACCATCATTCTGTCATACACCTGCCCTGACACTCTCTACCAGTTGGCTGTAGCCCCTTTGATTCTAGCTTTGACCTCCTCATTTAGACTTCCCTTCTTCTCAACCACTCATCCCAGATACTTGAAGCTGTTAACCTGTTTTACTATTTTCCCTTCTATCTCACTTCCCAAATTCCTCTGATTTTTCCCATTTGCCCCACTTGACACCATTACAATTGTCTTATCTGTACTCGGTTTCATCATATGTGCCTTCAGTTTCGCATTCTATTCCCCTGTCCTTTGCTGAAGTTCTTGCTCAGAGTCTACCTGTAATGCCACATCATTTGTGTACATCAACTTTGTTGATGTGTTCCTTCTGACATGTTTGCTAATGTAATCCACCACCAGTATGAACAGCAGTGGGCTCAGAGCTGGAAACAGATCTGTGAGAAGAAATGTTTTGTACTTCAGTCGTTGGGTTGTTGTATATCGCTTTCACTAATTCTAATAATATTTTGGGGAGCTTGAACCAACACAGGACTGCCCAAATCATCTTTCTTGGGTCTTTGTCATATGTTTTCTCCAAGTCTAGGAATACCCAGTTGGACTCTTCTCTCATCTCTAGCTTACTCTCAACTATCTGTCTCATTGCAAATAAATAACAGGTCAGTTGAGCTGCATCCTGATCTGAATCCAAACTGCTCATCTCCCATCTTACTTTCTACTTTTTTGTGTATCCGCAGTCACAGTCTCCAGAACTTTCATGCAATGTGACAGGAGTTTCATACTTCTGTTTTGCCCACAGCTGTGAATGCCCCCTTTGTTCTTGAACACTATGCTTATTCTCCAGTCATCTGAGATATGCCTTTCTCTACATACTGCTTTGAGTACCCTTAGGAGGCACTTCACTGCTATCTCACCCAGCATTTGTATCACATTTGCTATGACCTCATCCAAGTCTGTTGCTTTTCTCAATTGCAATTTCCTTAGTGTTGTTTTTATGGCTATGGTGGGCTCCTCCTTGTCTCTCACTGTAGGCTGTGTGGGACAGTACAGCTTATGTGGGGCTTTCTTCATTCAGAAGCTGCTGGAAGCACTCCATCTGCCTTTGAAATCCTATGGATGGTGAGCAGGTAATTTCTGTTATTCTTTACAAAGGGTGCCTAAATATCTTCTTTATCTTTCTGTCTTTGCCTTGAAACCTGATATAGTTGCTTTGTGCCATCTACTGACTCACTTTCTAGAATCTTGTAGAGTACCTCTGATGCCTTGTTCTTTGCTATTGCAACTCCTTTCATAGCCTCTCTGTTAGCCAACTAGTATTCCTTCCTAGCTTAGTCTGTGTTTTCTTTTTTTTCAATAAAGATCTTTATTACATTTTTACATATGATATAGGCAAACTTACATTTATATAAATGAAAAACAAACACTCACCAGGCTAAACAAGTAGAAAGTTACTGTCAGCTGCCTGTCAGTTGCCAGGATCTACCACATAATGCACGCAATCAGGTCACTCCACAGCAAGTAGAAATATGACTCTGTCATTGTCCAGGTTGGTGTGAATGACCTGAGATGTACCTCCCTGGACTATATGAACAGAGACATGGAGGAGCTCTCCGATCCTGTAGCCCAGGCAGGTATGACCCTAGCCCTTAGTAGCATCCTGCCATCACCCAGAATGATACCACAGTACAAGGACAAAATGACTGACTTCAATAATTGGCTAAGTTTCTGGTGTCATTTTAAGGGAATCCAGTATCTGTCTGCCTGGGATGACATGATCGACAGACCACAATGCTTTGCCAGAGATGGCCTGCACCTATTGCCCTTGGGATTCCGGATACTGGCAAAGGCTCTTGCCACCCTTATAGTACCTTTATTAGGCAAGGTTCAAATGACAAATTCACCACCATAACAGGTACAAGCAAGCAAAATCTGAGGGTAATGCTACTCAATGCTAGAAGTCTAAACCTCAAAATGCACTCACTTGAGGCACTCCTTAAAATGGAGAACATTGACATCTGTGCAGTGACAGATACCTGGTTCAAAGCTCCAGAGAGCACTCCCCTGTATTACCAGGCTATAATTCATAGCACACCTTTCAGCCACCTAACCTGGACCGAAACACTAAAGGTGGAGGCGTGTCCATATTCCTTAAGGATGTCCACACCTCCAAGCTAGTTGCTCAGCATAATGCATCCGAGATTATCCAAGTGCAACTAACTCTGGGCAAGACCGCAATCCAAATTGTAGCTTTCTACAGACCCCCCACCATACCCCAGGATTCCCACTCCTCTTTTCTTGATACACTGGAAAATATTAGGGTACAACCCAACACCATAATAATGGACAATTTCAACTACCCCACCATTAACTGGGAAAACTACTCATGTACCAACTCTTTTGCTCAACATTTTCTGGAATTCATAAATTCCAGTGCTTTGGATCAACTTATCCACACCCCCACCAGGGGCAGCAATATCCTAGACCTGGTTATTACCAACATGGGCGACCAGTGTTCCACACCAGAGGTCAATTCCTCGTTGGTTAGATCCGACCACAAACTAATCACCCTAGACATCCACATCCTGCCCCCACCCCCCCATTAGGGAAATAACCGTAAAATATTTCTCCAAAGCCAGCTTCATGCTTCTTAAGACAGAAGTGACAAACTTCATGACTCCCATGCAGATGGACAATAGAGGTACGATTGCTGAATCCTACACAAATGCACTTTATAAGCACTTACGCGAGTGCATGGACCATGCTATCCCTAACAGAACCAAGATGCTATCCTCCAAAAAAAAGGAAGCCAATCTGGTGGTCTTCTGCCATAAACAAACTCTACAACAGAAGAAAGAAACTGTTGCAAAAAAGAGTAAAATCCCATGATTGGAGGAACTCCTTGGTCAGCCTCAGTAAGAAGCTGAGATCCCTCATAAAATCCTCCAAAGCTAGTTATGAAAACAAAATTGCCACTGATTCTAAAGACAACCACAAAGCATTCTATAGCTATGTCAAGAATCTCAATGGCAACACTCAGATCTGCTCTGAGTTATGGCACAATGGCACTAAATATACAGAACCAACTGATATTGCCAACATCCTGGAAGATAGGATCAGTGATAACTTTACCCCCCTCTCACCCCCTAAAAGGCCCCATCTCTATACCGGAAGAATGCAAAGTTCCTGTAATCATGGCTGCACAGGTAAAAACCTCACTCTCCAAAGCCAAGAACACAGCATCCATGGGACCTGACAACATACCAGGCTGCATTCTACATGAACTACAGAATGAACTGGCACCCCACCTAAGTACCATGTTCAATCATAGCCTCACCTCAGGCTTTGTGCCGATTGAATGGCGCACTGCAATGGTTATCCCACTCCACAAAGGGGGAGCCATGACAGACCCTGGCAACTATCAGTCCATTAGCCTGATGAGCCTGGTCTGCAAGGCCATGGAATGTATCATCATGGAACTCATAAACAAAGACAATGGTAATCTCCAAACTCTGGACCCCACACAGTTCGGGTTTGTAAAAGGCAGATCATGTCTCCTAAACCTGATAGACTTCTTTGAAGCAGTCACCAAAGCCATAGATGAGGGTAAGGTGGTTCACACAGCCTCACACAGCCTATCTAGATCTCGCCAAGGGTTTTGACATCATCCCCCACTCTGGAATTATAGATAAACTCACTAAACTAGGTATAAATCCATATGTCACAAGATGGGTTGCCAACAGGCTTACTGACAGAACCCACACTGTGAAAGTAGCAGACTCCAAATCCGACTTCAGACCAGTGACAAGTGGAGTACCACGGGGTTCAGTCCTGGGTCCTCTCCTGTTTGGTATCTACTTCTCTGAAGTACAGGCCAACACAGAAGGTCTTTGTCTAACTAAGTTCGCAGATGACTGCAAACTAGGAGCCATAATCGAAACTCCTAATGATGTGGACATCCTACAAAAGAGCCTCACTGAGACAGATGCCTGGTGTCAAAGCCATGGCCTCAAGCTCAGTGCCAAAAAGTGCATTGTCATCCCCTTTGGAAAAAACTCTGTACCCATGAACTACCACATAGTCAGTAGTCTACTTAACACTGAAAGTGTGACAAGAGACCTTGGGACACAGGTGGACAGTAGCCTCTCCTTTGAGAATCACATTGCCACAGTTGTCAGGAAATCCTTCTAAGTGGCACACCTCATCACAAAATGTTTCTCATCCAGAAAAAAATAGGTCATTGTTCCCATCTACTCATCACTCTTTAGACACATTATAGAGTACAATGCCCTTTTTGGTATGTACCTCACAAGACATCTACAACAACTGGAAAGGCCACAGAAATAACTCACAAAGAGGATTACTGGCCTCAAACAGATGCCCTATGCAGACCATCTCAAAAAAAAACTCCAGCTTTGCTCCATCGCATTTTGCCTACTCAGAGGCAATCTCTGCCTAACATGCAAAGCTATGTCAAACCCAGAGCTGTTGGACATGCTCCACTTAAAGAAATCCCAATCTCTCTGAGCTACACACTCTAAGGACCTAAACCTTGCACCACAATAAGCAGAACATGCTGGAGGGATAGATTCCTGTCCCAGAGACTTCCTATACTCTGGAACAGACTACCTATCTATGTCAAACAGAGCTTCTCATTAGCACTCTTCAAGAAAAATCTTAATGATTGGATGGGAAATAGGAAATTCACCCCGGGGATTACTTCTGTGGCTCTGCTTGACAGGGGCACAGGAAAATAATTTTCTTGGGTGGCGAAAGCCAGGTTACCTTTTTAGCTAGGCTTATATAGGCCCTAGGGCCAATAGCCTAGTGCCTACCTATGAACCTAAGAGCAACAATGACAACACTTTACTTGCAAACATTATACATTGCAGACTACATTGAAACAACTATAGTTGCAAACATTATATATCACTTATAATCTATCCAGTCATTGTCAGTTAAGTGTTATATGGATCATTCAAATCCTGCCTCTTAAACCTAATTCCTTCTTCGCATATATTGTTCCCTTTTTTCTATGTAGTTTACTCCATCCCTTTTCTAAAGATCCCAATTTTAGTTGTTTTCTCTGTTACCATATTCACTACTTCTAGTAAAGTTGATCTAAACTTTGATTTCCATTTTCTAGTAATAGCTTTTCCCCATCTTTTTTATCTCCCACTTTTTTCTGCACTTCTTCTTTCTTTTAATAACTTCCTAGACTTCTGCATTCCACCACCAGCTTTCCTTATGTTCCTTATTTCCATATCTGACTCAGCCACTCAACTGTTCTGTAGTCCTCTCACACATGCTGTTTTAAGGTGCTGCCATTCTTCTTCAATTCTGCCTATTTCCTCTTCTACTTGATGTGCTAGAGCCCTAATTCCTTGAACTGTTGCGCTTTATCTCCAGTCAACTTCCACATCTTCAGCCTAGTCTCTGTTGACCTCAGAGCTTTCTCTGACCCTTGCATGCAGCTAATTGCGGCAGCCAGTGGTTTATGCTGTGGGACAACTGTTTCACTGGGGATGACTTTGCAATCTCTAATTCTACACCAGTGTCCTTTCCTTACTAGGAGGAAGTCTACCTGAGCTGAATGTTGGCTACGCTTGTATATGATCTTGTGTCTGTCTCTCCTTCTGAACCATGTGTTGGCTACTGTCAAGCCATTTGCAAGACAGAAGTCCATAATGGCCTATCATTCTTTATTCCTATTGCCCCACCCGTGTGGACCCAGGCAGTCCTCATATAAATTTCCATTTTTTCTGATATGTACATTTAAGTAACCCATTATCAACACCAATTCATGTTGTCCTGCTTTATCTATAGGTCCAGAAACTGCTGACTGAATGTTCTCTTTTCCGCACTATCTCAACCCTGCTGTGGGCCATAGGCTGAGATTATGAATATTGCCCTATCATTAGGCTGGAGTCTGACTGACAGGAGTATGTCACTAATTCTGATGACATCCCTCACTGCCTTCTGAAGCCTCTCCCTCACCACAATTCCCACACCATTTCTAGCCTATCCTCCTCCTGAGTAATTGATTATGGATCCCAAGCAAAGTGGTTTTGCTGCACTGCCCTTACATCTTGTCTCACGAATGCATAAGATGTCAAGCCTTCTCTTTACCATCATGTTACCCATTTCCAAGCTCTGTCCTGTCAGTGAACCTATTTGACTGTAGCAATTCTTAGTTCATGTTTGGCAGGTTGACTGGTTTTATGTCCAGCTTTTGCTCAGCAGAGCTATCCCAAGTAACCCAAGCTGAGAAACTGGACACTGGCCAGTTGGCAAATTATTGACCTAGGGATGTTTGGCTATATGGCAGATGCACACTGAACAATAGCGGTGCATACATCCCCCCCACTCTTAACATTGGGCCATAGTGTAGGTCTGAGTAGGACAGGTCCTCACCCCACTTATCACTGCAAATGTCAATGCCCATTTGGTGACATTAGTCAACATGACCAGTTCACCTAGAGCCATATTTTACAGTATCGAGTGGGTAGCCCTGAGACAGTGCACAAACTGTGGTCCATGTTTTCCTATATTGAAGATATTACGCATCACAGTAGATGCCCAAAGTGGTTGGTTTGTACAGCTCTTTTCTCTCTATGGCACCATGTAAAGTCTGTGCTGCTGCTGACAGCTCCGTTAAACAGATTATTATAGTTTCATTTTTAGCATTTCTTTATTGTCATGGTCTGAACTGAAAACCACCCCTTGGGATCAACACTTGACATATTCTAATTTGGCACATGTATGTTATGCTGCCAGTATGACCAGGCTGAGCAAGATAACCCCAACAACAATGTCCAGCTCATCATGTGGAACTGCCGGGTAATGTAGAACAAGTCGAAAGAAATAAATGCAACATGCTCTGGTCTGCGCTAAGGTTTCTCTTGGTTTAAAATTCTCCAAACGCTTATGTTTTTGCATAACTTGATGAGAATGGACCCCGTTCTTAAGTCAGGGCATAACTAAAATTCATGAAATCATTCTTGTGTCAGTCTTTGACATCTGGTATGAGTGCTCCTTTCTGCACCTGCAATGTATACAGTATTGCCTCTTTTTGCAGTTAATAAGGTTTTCTTTTTATTCATAGCATATTTAGATATGCTTGAAGATTCTTTTTTATTAGCCCAGTTGCTCCTACTACAAATGGAGCTATCCGTGCATCATTATTCCATATTACTGTAGTTTCTATTTACAAGTTTATTTATTTATTATTATTTATTTATTTATTCATTTGACATTTGTGGACTGGGAAAGTCCAACTGGTCAAAAGACTTTTTTCAGCAGAGGCCTAGGGAGAAAAGCTCTACATTACAACAAATATAAAAAAGTTAATAAGATAAGATAATGTACATTACAAAAATTTGGCAGTCCTTAAACAAGATAAGATAATGTACAATGCATTTTGTATTGCACAACTTATAAACAAAGGTTTGGCATCTAAGTCCAAGGAAGCCAATGTTCCACTGTATTTGGCATTCATCAGACCTGTCATTGAGTACAATGCCCCCTTTGGAATGTACTTAACCAGGCATATCCAACAACTGGAACATCCACAGAGGTTTCTCACTAAAAAAATACAAGGTGTAAGCAAAATGTCTTATGCAGACTGCCTCAGGACCCTATCCCTGTATTCTGTCTCCTACAGGGTTTTGAGGGGTGATCTATGCCTGACATACAGGGCATTGTCAGACCTCACTCTGATAGACCACTTGTATATTCACAAAACAAACAGCACCAGAATTATCCATTCTAAAGACTTAAACCTTGCCTGTGATATAAATAGGCCCTGCTGGATAGATATGTATGTATCCCAGAGACTACCCCATCTATGGAACAGGCTCCCCATCCATGTGAAGAAGAGTTAATCCCTAACCCAATTCAAGTGCAGCTTGGAAAATTGGATGGGAAACTGGAAATCCATCCCTGGTTTGGCATCTTTATCTCTAATGGACACAGGTAACCTGTAAATGGTTCATCTCCCAACCCCCTGCTTACATTTATCAAGGATATCAGAACTTGTCAGAGATTTGGGATGCATGGCTAGGCTTAAAAAGGCCCTTGTGGTCATTAGCCTAGTAAACACCTATGAACCTATGAACAAAAAATTTTCAGTACATCTGATTATGGTAAAAATATTCCTTATTAGTCAGAAATGAGATAAAATAGAGAGTGAGGAAAGCTGGAAACAGCAGGGAAAAGATGAAAGAAACAGGAAAATCCATGAAGGGGCTTTTTTAGAGTGCATACAAGTCTGTGTTAAGCTACTTCATTTAGTCTAAAGGAGCAGCAGAGGTGGAAAATAAAGCCATGCAGCAGAACAGACTGTGAATAGCAGACTACCTAGGATATAATGAGTAGGTGACTGTCATGTTATAGAGCTTGGTGGTTTGTTCAAGTAAGATAAATTTAAATAAAGGGAGGGAGTTGAGGAGAGGATAGTCCAGTGAGAAGGAAAAAAAGTAGTGATGGAGTAGGGACAGGGTTAAGGTGGGATGGTCACCAGAGCAGCTACAGTAAATCCGCATGCATGGCAAGTGCAAAGGCCCAAACAGAAATCCATAACATCAGATAAATAAGGCCAGCACTAGTAGGAGATGAAAAACTGACTTTATTAAAGTCAAACCACAGTCAACAGACCGGTTTCGGCACAAAGCCTTTTTCAATATATCACACAGACTGCATTATCAAGACTAACATATATAGTCATTTAAGAACCACAATTATCAATCACCCAATTAATAATTAATTAATTTATAAATGTTCATTTAAACCAGGTGGAAATAACCCACCCAGTCTAACAAGCCATGCTTTTTTTTTTCTGATCAAAATATTATGCCACCCTGCTTTAAACTTTTTATTGTCACATACCTTATCGATGACTATAAATTGAAATTTGGCAGTTGGATGTTTAATGGTATGTTTAGAAAGTGAATTTGTAGAACATTTATTCCTAATGTTGTTCAAATGTTCAGATATACGTAACCTAATAGGCCTGGAAGTCTGACCTATATAAAATGCTAAACATGCGCATGTTGCTAAATACACTACCCATTCCATGTTGCAATTGGCAAATATTTTAATATTAAACATATAAGATGTATTTTTACTGGTAAACTCTTTTGTTTGATGTATATATCTTCAGAGTGAACAATTACTGCAAGGAAAACATCCCATTAGTTTTACACCTTCCAAGGTACCCTGAGTAGAGTTTGTAGATGGCATTTTATGTCTGTAATGGTTAAAATAACCACCCAAAGTTTTACCTCTCCTAAAGGAGAAACAACATCTAGCTCTCAAAAGGTCATTTAGCCATTCATCGGGTAATAAAATATCCCAATGTTGTTGCACCAAATTCATAAAATAATAGGTGTTTCATCCATAACTGGTTATAAACCTGATAGTTTTGTCAAAGGGCCCTTTATTGATATGATATTTTAGCAATTCACTTTTTTGCAATTTCTTAACCTCACTACTTATTTGAAGAAGATGTGGTTGAGTGTACCCACATTCACAAAATCTAGTAGTCAACTTGCTATCTTGAATAAGGAAGTCCTCATTTGTAGAACAAATTCTACAAATTCTCATATATGTGCTTTGGATGACAACTGGAGGCATGCAATAAAGTATTGGAGTGAAAATGTTTGTGATATACAGAAGTGACTAAAGTGCCATCCTGTTATCTTCTCAAAGAAACATCAAGAAATTAAATACACTCCATATCATAATTAACAGTAAACTGAATACCCCATTTATTTTCGTTGAGGTATTGAACAAATTCCTGTAAGTATATGACATCAGATTTCCAAACCATCCATCAGTCATCTAAAAATCTCCTCCAGATATCTATTTCATCCAGAAATAGATTATGACTCACATCATAAATAATTATTTGTTCCAAATATCCCATAAAAAGGTTGGCATAAATTGGTGCCAAGGAATCACCCATAGCCGTACCTTTGAGTTCTAAATAGCAACTTCCATTGAAGTAAAAAACGTTCTTCGTTATAACGTGTTGAGCCAAACAGAGAAGAAAGGTGTTAAAGCCCGGACTATATAATGGAATTTCCCTTAACCAGTATTCTAATGCATTAAGATGCACCCAATGGGGGATACTAGTATGCAATGAAGCAACATCAAGGGTGCACATAATCCACCCTGGATCCAGTTGTATATCAGATACAATGTTAAGAAACTCTGCAGTGTCTTGCTCAAGATAGTGAGTTAACTACTAGATTTTGTGAACATGGATACATTCAACCACATCTTCTTCAAATAAGTAGTGAGGTTAAGAAATTGCAGTTATTGTTCATTTTGCAGATATATGCATCAAGCAAAAGAGTTTACCAGTAAAAATACATCTTGTATGTCTAATATTAAAATATTTGCCAATTGCAGCATGGACTGGGTAGTGTATTTAGTAACATGCACATGTTCAGGATTTTATATAGGTCAGACTTCCAGACCTATTAGGTTACGTATATCTGAACATTTGAGCATCATTAGGAATAAATGTTCTACAAATGCACTTTATAAACATACCATTAAACATCCAACTGCCAAATTTCAATTTATAGTTATCGATAAGGTATGTGGCAATAGGAACTGTAAGGTGGGATGGCATAATATTTTGAACACAAAAGAAACAGCCTGGATTGTTAGACTGGGTGGGCTATTTCCACCTGGTTTAAATGAACATTTATAAATCAATTAATTATTAATTGGCTGATTGATAATTGTGGTTCTTAAATTACTATATATGTGAGTCTTGATACTGCAGTATGTGTGATACATTGGAAAAGGATTTGTACCGAAACCGGTCTGTTGACTGTGGTTTGACTTTATTAAAGTCAAAGTTTCCTCTCCTACTAGTGCTGGCCTCATTTATTTGATCTTTTGGGATGGTCACAGAGACAAGACCAGGTACTGGTTAGATGTTGTTTGAGCATTTTCTTGAATTTGTGGACACTGGTAATATTTCTGAGGGGCATTGTAAGTTTGTTTTTGTTCCATTGGATAATGCGGTAATAGCTATAAATATTCTGTCCTATTGATTTTTTAGGTTTGTGAACCTGTAGTAGGCATTGGTCAGAGCTTCTGAGGGACTGAGGGGGGGTGGAGAGGGAGATTAGTACAGCGATACTAGGGTAGGAGGAGGGTTTGTTCAGAATAAAGTGGATCATGAGAAGTTGAGTCAATAAGAGTTGGTTAGGAAACTCAAGCCAGCGGAGTGTCCTTACAGCATTTCAGTGATGAGATTTAGAAGGTAGACTAGCAGTGAATCTGGCAATTTTCTTGTAGGTAGTTTCTAATTTGAAGAGTAGCGAAGACTGTATATTAGTTAGAATTTGCGAGGCATAGAGGAGATTGGGGAGGAGGTAAGTTTGGGTGAGTGAGATTCTAGAGACAGGGGTGAGGAACCTTTTGTTTCTATATAGAAGGCCAAGGTTTTGATGGGTAGTCTTAATACAGTGATGTACATGGAGGTCAAATTTGAGCTGATCATCTAAAATCACACCACAGAGCTTTGTGTGGGTTTCAGGGGTGATGATTGTGTTATTAAGTGAAGAGATAATAAATAATGATTTGAGTTGGTGGAGGGATTTAGGGAGGAAGAGGTGGAGTTTTGACTTTTTGGGGTTTCCGCCAGTTCTGATTTTTTTACACATGTATGTCTTTCAGATTATAAGGCATGGTAGTGACTGGGTGAAGCAATTAAAATAATAAAAGCTATTTCTGTTTTTCTCTTGAACTACAATATCTGGCCTGCTTGCTTCTACTGTCTTTGCTGCTGATATGGGGTGATACCATATAATCATTATTTCATAATTTTCAACAATCCTTTGTGCTTCATGTTTCCAATGTCTCTCAGCTTCTTTGATATTTTAATGTTTACAAAGTCTCCATTTTAAAAAACTTGCCACATTGTTTGTCTTTCAGTATGCAAACCCTCAGCCATGCATGTATAGCACCCTGCAGCAAGATGTGTAAATGTTTCTAGTGCTGTATCACAAAACCTACATTTGTCTGTATCGCCTGCCTTTTCTATGGAGTTTACAAAACATCTAGTATGTAATCCACTATCTTGGTCTGCCAATATTAACTTTTCATCTTCTGATTACATTCAGCTAATCTAAGTCACTCACACAACAACTCTTGGTCAACGTGCAGCTGTTCCAGCAGAGTGCTATACTTATTGCTATCATTGTGATCTTTCCATTTATTTTTGTTCTTGATCCCATTCTTTATATTCTTTCTTTTGCTTTTTTTACATTTTCAGTTGCCACCTGGTTTTATCCATGTTTGGTTGGATTTCCATGCCTTTTTTCCTAAAGGCTTCTGCTAACCTAAGCTAATAGGTCATCTTAGACTTATTTTGTTCATGCTTTCGAACTTTCAATATATTCGGATCTGATGATGTTTATAAACACGTACGCAATTCCATAATCATTGACCTATATGTCTAGTCACTCTCAAGGAGCCCAAGGCCTCCTTCAGACAGAGGGATGCATAATTGTGGCAAACACGAGTTCTTGAGCATCATTTGATGGGCATGGAGCAATTTTCTTGTTTTCTTGTCAAGCTTATCCATCTTTTTTTGTGGTCAGTCAGTCACCCCAAAGCTATAAGTTAAAATAGGAAGTGCAAGTTGATTTATAGTTTGAACTTTATTTCTAGATGTCAAAGCAGTTATCAGTATTAATTTCAATCTTCTAAAATATTCCTTACTGTTTTTTGTTCTCATTTTGTCTTGCTGTATTGCTGTATTTTCATCTATTCCAAGAAACTTGTAATTCCTCCTTGTTCCAAATTTTTATATCATATTCCTCCCCAAGTTTTATATTTTCTTGACTCTTCAGATTTCTACTTTCAAATCTCACTTTTGCACATTTGTTGAGACTAAACGACATTTTTATGTCATCTGAGATGGCTTTATCAACTTGTAACTGCTCTTTCATGTGTTTATCTGATGAGCTATGAAGTTTTAAATCATCCACACAAAACTTAAGTCTTTTTCTTGGAGTGAGACTAAATTTGTGACCTAGGCTGTTGAGTAAACAGCTTAGTGGACTGAGAGCACGACAAAGCAGTAATTGTGACAATCACATTGAAATATTCCATCCTTGATTTTTACACCCTGGATAGCAATTTGTCTTTTTTATGCTTCAGCCGTAAAGTGGTTTGACATTTCTTCATAGTAACTGCAATACAATTTACCAGTGTGTGGTGGATCTTGGACATGTGTACACATTGTATAATCAAGAGTGAGGAATGCTATCAAATACCTTTTTATACTTTATGTATGCCATACAGAAATTCCTGTTCTTTTTGTAGGTTTCCATTATGGCTTTGCTTAACAATAGATGATGCTTTGTTCAGTATGAATCTCTTTTATTCCTCTTCTCTTCTATGGCTCTGATTTTTTTTTATTTAAATGATTGTGTGCTCCACCTGCATCAGTTCCTGTCTATTACTTATTTGTTGTTGGGAGACAGGTTATTGATCAATAGTTCTTATGGTGATCTGCAGGATCACTTTTGAGTATGGTGTTCCCCCATTGTTATCCAGTCTGGTGTCAGTTTTGGATTTACATATACGTAGATTCTATTCAAAGCTGAATCACACTGCAAAGATGTCAATACCTTTAATCAAAAGTTCTGTACTACATCTTGACCCGGCTTTTTCCAATTGGAAGCCTTTCTGAACTGTATCACTATCTCAGTTGCAGTTATTTCATTCCAGTCCACTCAGCCTCCTTATTAAGCTCATCTGGGTCCTCATAGATATTTCTCCATAATGCTTTAATTTAGTTTTGTTTTCTAGCTCCCTATAGAATTTATTTTGGTAATCCTCATACCTCTCAACTTCTTAGCGCAAGATATCTGGACAAAGCCTGAAATAATGAGGGGACAAAGGCCAAGAAATAGAGCCAGAGTTTAAATATTGCTCTTATAAATTAAGGGAGTGCTAGAATAAAAAGTCTTGAGTTATTATGCATTTTCTGAATTATATGAAGTCTGAGACCCAAAATTATGTCATTAGTTAGTGACTTCAATCCTCAGTAATTTGTCAGAAAACCATAAATGTTATGAGGAACAGACCAAAAATATGAGGCAAAAATCTGGACAGTCTGTGAAAATATAGACAGCTGAGAGGTATGGCAATCCCTGAACTGGTTGTTTTGGATCCTTCCTTTATGTTTCTTAGTGTATCTCCTAAATTTTTCAGTGACTGACATCTTCAAAGGGCAGTGACTGATATTTCTTCAATGACAGGCTTCTAGGGGCATTGTTACAAGCTGCCTATAACACCTGCACCATTTTGCATACCATGCTTGAGGTGATATGTAGGTATGTATGTTAAACTGATACAATAAACTGCTGTTCTGGATATTAAATCAAGCGAGGGTCAGTATATCTTTAATTTTAATAGGCATAAAGACTAAGAATAAAGAAGGCATATATTACTACTCAACATAATTATTTAATAATTGCATTACAACTCACTTAAAGAAGAATCAGATTATGCACCACTTGAGTGTACTCTGTGCACAAGTGCTATCTTGTTTGGCTGAGAATAGGCATTTACTAATTATTTTTTAAATAGAAGTCGTTTTCCATTTGGAATAAACAGTTAATTTTAACTAAGCTTCAATTTAAGCATCAGAATCAGCAGGCATTGATGACAGAAAAAGATTATTAAAAAATGTATATAATATGAGGTGAAGGATTATATGAATGCTTTGTGAAAGAGAAAGCTTGGAAGGTTAAGAATGAAGAGAGACCAGATGACATAATTGCAAATAAATACTATGATGCTGATTTGTCAGAATAATGTGATATGATTAGGGTGATAGAAGAAAGAGAGGAAATGATAGATGTGAAAGTCGAATTTATACAGGTATTATTGAAAGGCAGATGTTTTTATAATTCACTTCAGTATCAGAAAACAATTTCGATCAGAAAGTGACAGCAAAGGTCACAGGGAATTATCACAGGTTTAAAAGAAGAAGACAGGTTAAATAATATGAATGATCCTATTATGATAGCAGAGATGTCTGTAAACATTATTAGCAGATATATCACTAGTAGGCTGAGTAGACAAAATATAAAAATAAAGCTCTGAATTATTTTAGAAACCTTTTCCTTTCTAATATTATTAAAGAAAAATAAATTGTAATAGTCACCCCAGTAACTCAAGAATAGTTGTAATTAGTTTTGAGAAGGTAAGCTATATGTAAATGATGGGATTCTATGTGGGTGACTGAAGTTGTATAAAGAAAAAAAGTATAACTTTTTTGCATACGATTTATGATAAGGTTATAAAGATTAAAGATAGCTACATTACTCCTAAAAAAGGAAAAGTTGTAAGTTTGATCTTTCATATAGGCCCAATTCAGTCTTAAATCATAATTATAAGTTGTTCACTTTGCTTGATGCAAAGAGCTTGCAAAGTATATTTTGCATTCAGTTGAAATAATTGGTATGGATTTGCAGGAAGAAGGCAAATAGAGATAATTCAAAATGTACAATCACAGAAATAAAAAAAAATGGTATTGCACATTTGGATGCAGAAAAGTCCAATGGCAGGGAAGACTGCTTTTATTTAACATGCATGTTTTTAGAGTTTGCTTTTCTGGGAATATGCAGATTTAATAAAATCCATATTTAAGGATTCTGTTAGGTGGTTAATATTCATACTGGATTGTGTTTGCATTTTTAAGTTATCCAGAGAAATAACAGAAGGTTGTCAATTATCACAATTTTTTTCTGTACACCTGGAATCTTTTAACAGAGGCAGTGAAGAGATTACATTTTAAGGGTTGTCTAATAGGATGTAAAGAGGTAAAGATTCAGTTGTTTGCTATTGATGGGTTGATATATTTAATGAACTTGTGAAAAATAAACTATAACATAAACATAAACTATACTCTGTCACATATTGTCTACTCAGAGGCGATCTCTGCTTAACATACAAAGCCATGTCAAACCCAAAACTGTTGGCCATGCTACACTTAAAGAAATCCCAGTCCCTCAGAGCCATGCAATCCAGGAATCTAAACCTACTTATCACAATGAACAAAACATGCTGGAGGGATAGGTTCCTGCTCCAGAGACTCCCCATACTCTGGAATAGACTGCCCATACATGTCAGGCAGAGCGCCTCTTTGGCCTTCTTCAAAAGGAACCTTGAAGACTGGATGGGAGATAAGAAATTCACCCTGGGGGTCATGTCAGTTGTCCTGCTAGACAGGGGACCAGGGAAGTAAATTTCCTGGGAAGAAATAGCTGGGGAACTCTTATGGCTAGACTTGTATAGGCCCTAGGGCCGATAGCCTAGTACCAACCTATGAACCTATTATTATCTAATGGTAAATTTCTGTTATTAAATTCTTCATAATGTCTCCTAAAGGCATCTAAATATCTTTTAGATCTATTTCTTTTTTTAGATTTATCACCTATATGATATTCAATTTCTTTACTATAATTTATATTACTTAATGCTTTTGATCTGATTGCTAATCTATGTAAATTCTTGAGATTTACAGTATAAGTTTGTAATTTTAATTTCTCCATACTTATTGACACATTATGATTTAAAATTTCTATGTACTTTTGATATAATGATTTAAGTTCTGTGTTTGTCACAAGGATTCAGTTTTAATTTTAGGGTATATTTTTTTGCTTAAAGCATATTTAATTCATTTTCCCATTATTTATTTTTTAATAAATACCAATGCTTCAAAAACATTCTCTAAATCCTTTCATTTTGACAATATATGCTGGTATTATTTGTCAAATTATTAATTCATTAGATTTTGGATTACTTTTAAAAGTAATGACATTATGGTCAGACAAAGGGCAAGATGTTATTGATACTTCATCCACTTTTGAATATAGCCCATTGGATACAAAAATTGTATCTATGTTTGTTTGGGTGCCAAATCTGTATACATAATGAGTATGGTTGAACAAATTTGTCATTTTCGACTCTTGAATTGCTCTAGGATTTATTATGCTCATAAAAGTATTTAATTGTTTAGCAGTAGCTGTTATTTGAGGTTTCTTATCCTTAGTGATATATTTTTCTGAAAGTATGCAATTAAAATTTCCAGCCAATAAAATTTCACCATTTGCATGTAATGGTATACTATGTAGGTATTTTTTTTTTGCTACTTTACGATCAGTTCCAGGGATGCAATAAATATTAAAAAAAGTGTATACTTTTTATCTATTTCCAGGACAACTTACCCCATCATGCCATTTTATCAGTATAAAAATCAATTACTTTAGGCATAGTTAGTGATTTTTTTCCCCAGAGTATAATAGTGCTTCTCCTTTTAACATTGTTACGTGAATTTACAAGTATTGAATAATCTTATTAATTTGTCTAGATCTTTTTACAGTAAATGTGTTTCTTACAGAAAAACTATATTTGATTTATTCATTTTTAATATATTTAAATATATTACCTCTCTTCATAGGATTGTTTAAACCATTTACATTCAGTGAGATACACTTATATATATATATATATATAGCCATTTTTAAAGTGTAGTAAGTCTAGCAATTTTAAATAAGATTATGATACATTTTACTGTGTTTATATGCAAGATGTTTTTTGTTATGGACATAAGCAGACAACCACTCAACAATAATATAATAAAAATAATCATGATTCCTAACATGGAATGGATCATTCCTGGTTTGATGACAAAGTCAATCAAATTACCCTCTACCATTTTGATATCTCCCTGTCTATTCTTCTGCTTCTACTCCCAAAATTATTTATTTAATACATTATATTATTTTATACAGCTTTCTACTATTAGAAATATATGACTGACTACTTATACAAAGTAATTACACAAAATATCTATGGTGACTACAGAAATAAGGCAACCAAGACAGAAACACTCCTGCAAAAAGGGTGGAATGGATAATGGACAATGAAGACTCCCTTAAGATTCCAAAATTCCTTTATTCACACATATAATAAGGAATTAGTGCTTTTGTCTTGTTTAACAAGACTTCCTCAGATTCAAAAGAACTGTGTTTCCCCATGCATTTACATAATCACAGGAAATGATGTAATCACATATTTGAATTAATTAAATAATTAAAAACCTTTTTAAAAACTTAAAAAAACATATAAAACATACAAACATAAAACCAATAAGTACTTGTGAAACTAAAAATTAAAAATTGTCCCCAGCATTTGTTATACATATTTACTGTATTATGGCACTTATGAAAAAATAAATTCCTGTAGTAGTCTAAAAATGTAATTTGGGAAACCATTACATATTATAGCCTCATTTCTAATATTGGCTTGAGGGAAATAAAATAATTGAGACCCAGTGGGTATTGGCATTCAATTTCAACTTATTTATACAAAAATCTTTCAATCCACTAAAATCTTTTTCAGAACATATACTACAAACTATTTATACTTAATATGTAATCAATGTACGGATTCATTTTATTACTCCAAATTCATTCATTTGCCTCCTCTCTTTCTTAATATGTATATACATAATGTTGACCTTATAATTCCACCTTACATCTGCTATTTAAATCATATATCATTAATGTCATTCACAAGATCCATAAACCAAGTACTGATTTACATGTGGATGAGCATTTTTTCATATTTATATTTATAGAAAGAGTCAATAACATATATTATCATTTTAATTTAACATTCCATTCAACTTATGTGCAGAGGTGAGTTATCAGCATACTATCATTTAGTTTAGGAAGTAATTCAGTTGACATATTACTACCTTGTAACACAGTGTCACTATTCAGTATAATTTATAACTAGTAAACTATTAATATTTAGTATATGTAAAATATCACATCAGATTACTAAGTTGTTATGAATATTCATTTTATACATTATCAAACACCACATGCATAAATACTTTAAGTTAGCTGTTAATACATATTTCTTTTAAGTTTCACGTTATATTCTTTCAATTGCAATTATTGCCTAATATAACAGATATTCAAACTATAAAAAACGAAAATCAACACATATCAATAAAAATGTGTGTATCCCTTTAAATATTTATGATGTGATTCAGTACAGCATGCATTAATACAGATCTGACATGCTTTGTTATCCTTTATCAACGTATACTTTCAAAAGCCTTTTTTAAACTAAAACTCCTTTACTGCATTGTACTATTTTAAGATTTATGTTTGAAAGACTAGTATTTCATGACAAAGCATTGCTGTCTTACTATATAGCTGCTTCTCTTAATTCTGTTGCAGTGTTCCATTTAGAAGTTGCCATTGTGGGTTCAAAGGTCACCCTCAGCTTTCTGGCACTTCCGGCTGCTAGCACAGTCCTCTCTCTTCTTTCTTCAACTGTTATGCCTCCCAATTCTGTTTAAAGCCATGGGACAGGTAAGATTTTTCATATTAAAGGTGGGAAGAGGTTACTATATGAATATATATAACTATAAAAATGCTCACAACCATGAATCTGCGAGCTGCACTTTTAAAATTATCAGCAGATAAAACCCAACAAAGCTATATAATGTGTAGTTAAGCAAACTACTTCTGAACAATTTCTAAACACAGGAAAGCATTAAAACATTGATATATCAACTCCAAAAATAAAGTTAGCATTGTTTAAAAGTTTATTAAAGAAAAAAAAAGAACAACATCACTTAGTAGCATTCACACCATATCACCCATGCAATCATTCCCCCATGTTTAAAATAGAGTTTGCTGCTACTTATATTACCTTTAGGTTGTAAATATTTCAGTATGCTGATATTTAAATAAATAACTAATCTCCCCTAATTTTAGTATACTTAAATAAATAATTATGGGAATATAAAATGTATATTTTATTTTACTATGGAATTTTAGTAAATCCTCATTTGCTATAGATACATATGATATTTTGTTGAGATTCATAATATCTGTTTGAACTGCTGCTTTGTTAACTTAGATAAAAGAGGTTTTACCTTAAAACATGGTGATCTTCAATGACAGTGGAAGCAATACATTTGTTTCTCCTTTTTTTTAAAAAAAAATACTGTATTGACAAGATTAGAGACAACAGAAACAGGCCCAACAGTAAAGAAAAGACTCATTTTTTTTGCTGGTATTTCCTTTTGTTAATCATCCATTTTTGTTTTATTTTTTAAAACTTTTTGAGGGCAAGTCCATTTCTTCTTGTTTATCTAAAAGTTTGTTTTTCTGTGCATAACCCAGTGCTTCATCCAATGAATTAAATATCTTTTGTCTTTCAGATAAAACCATCTTTATTTTAGCATGAAATATGATTTGAGCCTTAATGTTTGATTTCTTAAGACTCCTAACTAATGGTACACAGGCTTTCTTTTTATACATTACTATAAATATATAGTCATTGTCAAATCTGATTGTTTTGCCATTAAAGGTTATTGGAGAATTTGACCACGCTGTATTCAGGACCAAATCCTTATCTTGTGTAAAAAGAAACTTTACAATTATAGGTCTCAGTGCAGATGAGTTTTTATTGTTGTGTTACTTGAAAGAGATCTATGAGCTCTTTCTATCCCAAAAGAGAGTGACTCAGGCAAGTTCAGAATTTTAGGTAACCAAGGATCCAGGGATTGTAGCATATTGTTCCCTTCTTCCTTTTTGGGTACACCATATATTCTTATATTATTTCATCTTGATCTGCTTTCAAGATCATCTATTTTGTCAGAAAGATCTTGCTGACATTTCTTCATTCTCTATTTCTTATTGTATACATTTTTGTTTTGAATGTTATTTTTTGGTTAAAATTTAAATAATCCTGTCAAGAAAACTGAACAAAGGCAGAGCAGAAATTTTATGTTGTTAACTGCTTGGCATCTTGGCCACATCCCCTCCCCATTTGCAATTCTTAAAGTGCCTAAGTGCTATTTAAAGTGCCATTCAAAATGTATATAAACACAGTAATCTAAAAATGTCAGAATATTCATTCACTAAAACCATAAAATGTACTGAATAAAAAATGACTGAACTTATTAAAAATAATACAAGAAGAATACAAAAAAGAAGAAAAATTACTTAATAAAAATTAACTACAAATTTTCATTAAGATGTTAACATATACACAAACTGGATGCAGAGTGGGTTGAATATAGGATTATGGCAGTCCTGCCTGTGTTTTTATATAGGCAAAATGGAATATAGATTATGGGACTAGATTTATGAACATGGATATGATATAAAAAGAAAACATTTGAATAATTCATTAGCAAAACAGGTATACATGTTCCCTAACTACCATTTCAAATACTTGGTTATAGAGAAGGTTAATATCAGCATGAGAGGGGGTCCCTGGGCATTGGTGTTAAAGGAAAATAATTATTCGGGTAGTTATTTTTGAATGCTTGCAAATGGGCAGGCTTGACTGTCTATTGCTCAATCAGTTGTATTTTAAAGTATAAAGCTTTAACTAAAGTATTATTATGAACATTTCCATATAGTTCATCTATATGTTAACACCCTAATGAAAATTTGTACTTTTATTGTTATTAATTTTTTTCTTCTTTTTTGTATTATTTTTAACAAGTTTGTTCATTTTTTATTTGGTGCATTTTAAGGTTTTTGTGAATGAATATTCTTACAGTTATAGGCTACCATGTTTATACAGTTTGAATGGCACTTTAAATAGCACTTTGGCACTTTATGAAATGTAAATGGGAGGGTTTAATGACTGCTTTGGGCTTTGGGCCTTATTTAAAACCTGCTTTTTGTGTTCAATTTTATCTGAAGAAGTTCATTATTGTTACATGAATTAAGGCACTTATCAGACTATTTATTTGTAGATAATAAAAGCTTTTTCAAAAACCTTGTGGCTTCTCCTTTTGGCAGCTAACATAGGTTATGTTTCAAAAGTTTGTCTTTTGTCTGTGCTGCTTTGCATTATATTTAATGAGCTACAAATAGGTTATTAGTGATTTAATTTAGTTGGTTGCCTAGTTTTATTTTTTTCAGAATATAAGTCAAATAATAACAAGACAAGGAGATGTCAAGAAATTCTATTTTCTCCCAAACTTAAAAAATGGCTATTAAGACAAAATTCTAGTGTATCACTGTTGGTTGGTGTGCTCTATTTAGCTTTCTCTTGCTGTTATCATTGCTATAAATAAGATCTTTTCTATTTCCATTGTTGTAAACCAGATTCCAGACTGAAATCAGCTTAAACTGGATCTTATTGTGCTACTGAAGCCAAGACCACCTGATTAAGTGATATTTGTTTAATTTTGCTTAATACAGAGTATACCAATACAGCTTGCATTGTTTGTAGATTATTTTAGTGATCTTGCTTTGAATTCAAACTACTGTTTTTTTCTTCTGGTGATAGAACAGACAAAGAGAGAGAAAACATGATAGGTTAATTTCTGTGTCTGCTATTGAGGCAAAATTGTTTTGATTTCCTATTGACTGTTATGCTCTATTAAGCTTTTTCTTGCTGTTTTCAGTTTTTATAAATAAGGACTTTCTTTGTTTTCCATTTTTATAAGCAATACTCCAGATTATTTATTTATTTATTTATTTATGTATTTGCCGGGGTGATTCACTGGGCCATGGTGAGCCCATTTTCAGTGGAGGCCCAGGGAAAAAAGTTCCACATAAAACTAACATACAATAGAAACAATTGCATAGGAGTTTGATAAAGAAAGACATAGCTCACTATTACATACCTTAGAGAATTCTCATTAACAGTTAAACACAGCAAAAGCTAACTACATTAATTGCAGTATAGTAAAAGTTATGCAGTCACAGGTGAATAAAGGAAGAAGCTAGTTATTAGCAACTACCTTAGTTACATTATAGTACAGGTCATTATTTGCAACTAAATTAGTTACAGTATAAAATAAGAGATTGTGTTGAATGACATATAAGCTGCCACAGTTAGGTATAATATGAAACATATTGACAGCTTCACTTTAGTAATGTGGTAAGAATATTAAACACTTATAAATATATGTTCTGCTGGATTTATTGTAATGTTAAGGCATGAGATTAAATTTCAATCATATAAGTCAGACGTACAAGTAAGGAGTGCATATCATATACATAAAGTCAAAAAATAGTTATGTTAGTAGATAGTCAAGTTTAGCTTGTAGGGCGCATGTTAATGAGGAGATATCAGTAAAGAGTCTTGGAAATCAAGTTACAGGAGATGGCACATTGGAGCATGTACTGTGCTATAGAGTAGAGAAATGTCATAGAGATAATTTTTAATGAAGAGGCATTGTTGGTGGTCCTTATCGATAACGGGAGTACAGTCCGCTGTTTGGCAATCGAGAAGGAGTAGTAGAGCATTTGACCACCAGTAAAGTCTGTTTTTTCTACTTGCAGGCGAAATTGATTCTCAGATCTGAGAGGTCTGTTTGGGTGATAGTGAGTAAGTACAGAGGTAAGAGCTGGGCAATCAGATAGTTTGTAGATAATTTTGTGTGCTGTAGTTAATTTGTAAGTATGTTAGGCAGTGTGGGAGTTTGAGCCAGTTCAGTAAGTATAAGGTGGAGCAGTGATGAGAAGATTATTTTGTATTAGTTACAAACTTGGCAATTTTATTGTAGCAGATCTCGAACTTGGTTTTTTAGGAGGATTGGATATTGGTGAGGAGGCGAGCAACATATAGGAGAGAAGGTAGGAGAAAGGTTAAAACAAGAAATTGTTTTGTAGACCTACTAAGAAAGTGTTTATATCTATAGAGGATACCCAATTTTTAATGTGTTTTTTTATACTATTCTGCACATATAGGTCAAAAGCTAGGTTTCTGTCTAAGATGATGCCTAATAGTTTTGTATGGGACACAAACAGAATAATAGTTTTCCTCCGATGAACGAAAAAGAAACCAAAAACTCACTAGTTGGATTCAAGACGCTCTCCACAAGATGCTAGAATATTTTTCCTTTACCATGCAACTAAAAATAAAAATGAAAATAAACTTGAAAATGAGAATAAATGTGTCTTGCTGCAAATAGGTCTACTTCCTGCTTAGTTTGCACATAATTATGCATCCAATACAAAATGTACAAGTTGTGATGTGTGCTGATATTTAGTCTTGTAAGTGCCTAAATGTATATAAAGCATCCACCTATTAATAGGCTTGACAAAGGGTGGGGGGTGAGTTTACTACCTCTCTAAGTTCTTTAATCTCAGTATACACTGAATTGAGCACATTTCATTTATGCCAGGTCTCTGATTGGAATTAACCCTCAATTGCCAAAGGAGCTCTTTCCTTTCGAGTTTAAGTGAGTCATTTTCAAGTTTATTTTCATTTTTATTTTTAGTTGCATGGTACTTCCTATTATTACTATTGTGTGTTTTAACTTCTTAAAGTTGTTTTAAAAAAAACCCTGCAATTTTTTGAATTCTCTAAAGTTGCTTAACCTCCAAACAGTAGAGACTTGTAGAAAGAGGGATGGTTTTGTACATAGGGGATGATTTGTATTAACTTTGCACATTAATATTGAAAAAGCAACAAACACAGTTTATACATTTACATCAGTGTTGTTACTTACACTGTGATGGATTCTAACTTTTAAATATTTTATTGTTAGAACTTAATTATATAGAACCAAGCATGTTTTGTATTGACTAGCCCTGGTGGTTGTTTTAGTCTTTACATACTGTTCTTATAGGTTGCAGTTTACAATGCTTGTTTTAATTAGAGAAACAGCCCTTTTAAATGTTTTAATTAGTGTTAATTGATTGATGTATTAAAGGCAGCCTTTTGGAAGGCTCCACTGTTTTGCATTCTGAAGAAGTTGAGTATTCACTTGCTGAAAAGTGTATGATACTGAACGCACTTCAAGTCTATCAGTAAATAAAAGGAAAAATATTCTAGCATCTTGTGGAGAGTGTCTTGAATCCAACTAGTGAGTTTTTAGAATAATAGTTTTATTTTGGGAAAGTATAGAGAATTCAGTCTTGTTTAATGGAGTGGTTTTCTTCGGGTAAATAACAGGAGTTTAGTTTTATTAGGATTTAGAGCAAGGTGGTTGTTGGTCATCCAAGTTTTGATAGATGTAAGGGCATTTTGGGCAACTTTTTGAAGTTCTGATGCAGAGTTTGCAGAGCAGATGATAGTTGAGCCATCTGCGTATTGTATTAAAGATCTGTGACTAAGAGTGGAGTGAAAGTTGTCGATGAAAATATTGAAAAGAACACGGCCTAGTATAGAACCTTAGGGAACACCTGTGGCTCTGTCAAGGAATGTAGAGTAAGGGTGCTGCTATTTATTTGAGTGTTGTCTATTTGTTATGCAGCTAGTAAACCAAATTAGGGTTGGGGGAGATACCTAGTTAGAACGTTTTGTGAGGAGGAGAGGGAGGCATTCAGTGTCAAAGGCTTTACAGAGATCAAGAAAGAGTGATGATGCAATTTTGCCTGCATCTTGAACTTGGTTAACAGTGTCCATGAAGGATATAAGAGCTGTTGTAGTTCTATGGCCTGGCCTGAACCCATGCTGAGTAGGGAAAATGAGTTGATTTTGAAGTAGATAGTATAGAAGTTGAGTATGAACAGCAATTGGGTAAATGTTGGAAATGTCTGTACTGTTGCCACCTTTGTGAAGGGGAGAATATATGCTTTTTTCCAGATAGTGGGTACATAGGACTCTTGGACAGATCTGTTAAGAAGTATACTGATTGGGTAAGTAATGGCTTTAGCTGACACTTGTAGGTGTTCCAGGGTAGATTGTCAGGAACATTAGAGGCAGGTTTGAGCTTGAGAAGTAGTTTTGTTATAGTAGCTGTAGGTATGTGTGTGTGTGAAAGAAATGCTTGGTAAGACATGGATTAGCGCTATTTTGTCTGGATTGATTTGGTGGAACAGGGTTAGAGTTGCAGCTAGTGTGCGGAAAGGTGGCAGTAAGATTAGATATAGTGTTGATATAGTGTTGATGAAGTATGAATTGAAAAGAATGGTTATTTCACTGGGTGATTTGCCTGGATTTGGACAGGGATTGTTCTTTGAGCCTGGATTTAGCAGGGATGAAATGAAGTACCATAATTTCTTTAGGTTTTGTTTATAGTTCTTTTGAAGACATAGGTAGTGTTCTTTTGTGTCCTTAATGAATAGATGCTTTACTTGAATGCAGAGTTCTCTAAAATGTAAGAGATCAGAGAGATTTTTACTTTTTTGCCATAGTTTCCATGATTTGTCCCAAACAGCCATAAACTGCTCACTGGATTTAGTGAGACAGATGGAGTGGTTACTTTCTATTCTTTTTTGATCGCATGGGGCTAGTTTGTTCAGGGTCTTGAGAAATGCTGAGTTAAAGAACTCAGCAGCTTCATCTAGGGGAAGGACTTTTAGGATGTTCCAGTTGATGTTTTTCAGAACTTCATTAAGGGTTGCTGGGTTGAAATTAGTTAGCTTTCTTGCTTGTTTGTATTGGTGTTGACTTGGTAATGGAGTGGTCTTATGTAGAATATAGGCACCAGGTAAGTGGTCACTGGTACTGTAGGGTAGTTTGCATTTGCCTGCTGAGGAAATTTTAGTAGTGTCAGACACTAGAACCCAGTCAAGGATGGAGCTACTATTTTTGTTTTTGCTGGGTCTAGTTATATTGGTAATAAGCTGTGTAATGTTAAATAGGTTGATATTGGACGAGGGAGAGTGGTTAGACAGATCTAGCCAGTTTATATTTACATCACCTAGGATAATTGTTTTGTTTTTTATATTGTTTGATATCTAGGCAATAATTTCTTCTAACAAAGGAATGTTGTTACCTGGGAGTATGTATAGGGCTATAATGCAGAGATTCTTACTGTTATTCAGTTTTAGGAATGATATTATGATTCTGGCAGTGGAAAATTGTGGAATTATCTTAGAATAGGGGACTATAGTGAAGGAGTTTGGAAAGAGTAGCGCAACGCCTCCACTTTTTTTGTGGGGTCTATCTGTTTTTATGCAAGCATAGTCTGGAGGGAGGAATTCAGAATCTTTAATGTAGGATTTTACCCAGGTTTCTCTGGCAGCTAATATGTCTCATTTGTTGTAAGATAACCAGGCATGGAATTCTGGAATTTTATTTCTAACACTTTGAAGGTTGAGAGTTGTAATGTTTAGAGATTTGTATGAGTTAGGGGGGTCAAGAGAGGCAGAAGTGGGTCCTGAGTTAACGTGTATATCTCCTCATTGGAACAGGTTAGAGTGTTTTGTAGATAAATAATGGGAGTTTGATTTCTTGTTGATTTATTTTGCTAAGTCAAGGGTGAATGGCTGTAGTTGCTGGTTTGTAGGGGAAGGATTTTTAGTTTAGTATGAAAAAGTATGTTAGCATATACAAACTAGGGCATATTTCTGAGAAGCTAGTGAGAGTTAGGGTTTGTGAGGAAGCTGTAGATGCAATGTTGGTAGATAAGTATGTTGTGTGCAGTGTTGTTAAATTTAGTAGGAAACAGAAAAATAGAGTGAGAGGGAGGACTAGTGTGGTAGAAGTATTAATGATAGGCATTGTAGATGAAGCAATTGGTAACAGATGAAGGGATAGGTAGGTAGTGATATTAAAGGGTAGAGTTTGCTAATTAGGATTGCTATGGGGTTACTGATAAAGTGAGTTGAAGGAAATGATTATTAAGTAAATTAAGGATATTCCCTTAGGGTGGAATGGTGGAGAAGATGTGGTTTATTTTGATTATGAACTGATGGCAATTGTAATTGGAGGATGTTCTAGAGGGGGAGGAATTAGAGTAAGTATAAATGTAACTGATGTCAGGGTGGGTGGGAATGCAGGCAGGGTAGGGGAGTTGAGTGAACCCAAGTGTAGCGAGGGTGAACAGAGTGGGCTGGACTGAGACTGGAATAGCAGCTGACCTCAGAAACAATCAACAAGAGTTAGTTAGAAATTGGAGAGGAAAGCAATCACAGAAGAGAAAGATCAAAGAGGAAGAAGGTAAGCCAAGAGTGAAAGTGAAATAAGATGCAATGATATTGGAGAGACAGTGTCAGTGAAATGAGATGAGATAATATTGGAGAGAGACTGCAGATATGTGGCTGAAATGCTAGTACCACATGAGAGAGAAAGAGGAAGGAAGTGGTGGGGTAAGGGAGATGTAGGGTGTCAGAGGTTAGCTGGGGGGCCAGAGTCCAGGTCAGTGATGTGCAGCTAGCGTCCCTGATTAGATAGTTAAAGAAACAGTACAATGATTTTCATACTCTAGCTAAGTTTGCTGCTTGCAGCAGCGTATAGTCTGCTAATCTCTGGATTGTTTCAGTTGGTGTGAGGTATAGCTGTGATCAGGAAAAGAGTTTTTTTTTTCTTTCCAGGATAGCAAGATAAGAATAAAAAGTAGGAGAAAGGTGAGAGTGACACCATAAGAGTTAAATGACTAATTTTAGAGCCAGTGTTAAGGAGGAAGTAGATTGTGAGAGAGAGAAGCAGAAGAAGGTTAAAATATTTTAGTGTAGCAAGTGGCTTTGGATGGATGCTAGAGGAGAGTGGCTAGGATAGAACAATATGGTAGGAGAATATTAACGGAGTTATCAGAGTAAGAGAAAAGGAGGGATGATGTTAGGAAGTATAGGAATGTACAGCATTAACAATGGTACAATCAGGCAGCAAGCACAAATAGCAGTAGTTAAAAATGCATAACAATAAGAACCTTTTTGGGTACTATGGATGCCTAATATTGACAAAATAACAGTTAACAGACTTGGGCTTTACTAAAAAGTTATATACATCTAACAAAATATCGTGGAGCAAACTATAAATACAGCTTTAGAGGAAGGCTTGGAGTCCAGTATGTAGAGTCACTGACATTCATAGAACTTAGAGAAACAGTTTGAGTGCATCAAGTAATATATACTACATGCAGGCAGTGGTTATGACCAGCTTAAACTGGATCAGACTCAGCAGTTGAAATCAAGACCACTTAGTTAATTGACTTTTGCTTGATTTTGCTTAGTATTTAGTATACTTACTATTTTTTGTTATTATAAATATGTAATTTTTTACTGTTTTCCTTTGTTATATACAAGGTTGCCACACAAGGCCAGTTTAAACTGGTCTAGCTCTGCTACTGAAAACAACACAACCTGGTTAAGTGACTTTTCCTTGGTTTTGATTCATATCGAGTCTACATATACAACCTGCACTTTTTATAGCTGATTTTAATCATCTTGCTTTGAATTTAAATTACTATTTCTTCCAGTGGAATACAGAAATAAAACTGACTATTGGCTGATGTGCACTGTTGGGCTTTCGCTTGTTATTTTCCACTGTTATAAATAATGACATTTTTTGCTGTTTTCTGCTGTTATAAACAAATAAAAATAAACAATTTAAATTGGATCTACCTTTGTTACTAAAGCCATAACCATATGGTTAAGAGATATATGATTGAGTTTACTTAATACTGAGAATACTATACAACCTATGCTGGGTTCACTACATAATCTCAAAATTTTGAAATATCGAATTTCAAAATCTGGAGACTATGTAACTGAAACCCCTAAATACCGAAAGACCAGAAGCGCGAAATTCAAAATACCGAACGTACAACACACATACAGCACACACATACACACAACTTCCCCCACAATCAAACAAATCATCCTACACTACAGATAAGCAGGGAGACAAGCTCTCCTGCATCCCACATGTGGGGGGCTGTGCCCCCACCCCCTTCTTAAATATACTAACTCCGAGATCACACAAACAGACACACAAGGGAAACCCACACCCACACATTATATAGTCCCTCACACACACACACACACACACACACACACACACACACACACACACACACACACACACACACACACACACACACACAAACACACACACACACACACACAAAACACACACAGATACACACTAAAGCCCCTAACCAACACACTTACACATCGATACTTACCTGAACTTCCACCTATCAACAAACCGCAACACCAGAAGTGCTACTTCAATATCTCCGAACATCGGGATTTTGAATTTCGCGCTTCTGTCTTTTGATATTTAAAGGTTTTGGCTACATAGTCTCAAGATTTTGAAATTTGATATTTCAACATTTCGAGATCATGTAGTAAACCCCCTATGTTTTTCTGTTGACCCAGTTTTGCATTTATTATATTTGTTTTTCTGATGACAAAAAGAAAAACAGACAAGCTTTAGGCTTGTGTTTGCTATTGATGAGAAATTCTAGAATGTTGCTATTAGTTAATATGCTCTATTGAGCTTTCTCTAGCTGTTTTCTACTGTTATAAATAAGGTGTTGTATTACCTTTAGCATGCTGTCAGTCTTTGCTCCAGTCATCTGCAAAATACACTGTACAGATGCAGGCATTTTCACCTAATGTGTATTCATATCTCTTCCTGCTCTCCGACTTGTTTATTCAGTGTACGTAGTGGAACTTACACAAGTGCCCATTGCATACGTAATGACATCTGTCTCAGTCTCCAAGTGGCCCATAGCTGCTCTACACCAGTCATAACCTCACAGTTGCCATCTTAGCCAGTAAGTTCCTCTTGCTTACCCAGAGTGACCCAGCTAGGACCACTGCTTAAAACTAATCTTCTTTACTTTATACTTTTTTCAATGGCTTAGAATTTTTTTTCCTTTGTAAATAATTTCAGTTAGCAACATATAGTTTATCCCTCCATAATATAACCCATTTAGTTACATCCCTCCATAAACCAGTGCATATAGCTAAATATTGTTTATTCCGGTTATTTCTTAGCTAAATTTCCATAATCATTGAACAAAAATAGAAGGTCAACCTACTTGTTTCTCTTCTGCTGCCAGTTTCTTAGCACTTAGTACCCTCAGGCAGTGGAGTAACTACCTTATTGTTGCACACAGCAAAGTCTTTCTCAACACAATTCTGTTTGAGAGAAGTGAACATATTTAACTTATTTGCCTCACACAAGAAATGGACTGCAAACAGCACACAATCACACTACAATCTAAACAAAATCACAAAATGTCTTGCACTGAAGCTGTAAAAAAATCTTTACTCAAGTCTCCTAGATTTCAGTATAAATCCAACACATTGTCACCTTCATAAGCTACTATAGTAAAGAGTCAAATCCCTCCAAGTCTATTATTTCAAACCACTGTATAATAAAAAAATGTTTTATTTGTAGATATTTCCATAGTTAGGTAGGCACAGTCTCTGCTGTCTAAGCTGGACAAAGATAGGGCAAGGGTTAGTTGTTTTTCATATTACAGAACCTCTGCCATTACAAGAGCATGGAAGACCCTTTTCACCTGACAAATATGATTATGACATGGAGGTGATCTTTGTGGGAGAGAATGACCTGGACAGAAAAATTGTATTGGACATACAGAGAGATAATGGAAGTCTCAGTGCATGTGACAAATGCTTCCTTCTCCAAGAGTGATTCATAGGTACAAAAAAAAGATAATTGTCTTCAACAATTTGTTAAGTAGTTGGTATCATTCCAAAGGCATCCAGTATAAGTCTGCATGGGATGAGATGCTCAAAAGTCAAACTTGCTTTTCAAAGGTAGCTACACTTCTTGTTCCAAGGCTTCCACATATTAGCTAAAGCCTTTTCTGTACCTCTTTTATAGGCAGAGTCCAATGGGTATTCCAATGTAAGAAACACATCAAAGGTAAAACTAGATCATATGAAGGTGGCCCTGCTTAACGCCAGATTTCTCAACAAAAACATTACTTAATCTTGAGGGTCTTCTATATCTGGAACACATCCATACTTGTCTAACTACTAAGACATGGTTTAAAAGCAAAGAAAGCACTCCCTCCATACTGGGGTTTTGTATCTAGCATGTCTTTAGGCCCAGTGGTAACTGTGATGATGTATTCATTTCTGGAAAGGACTAACATCTCCAGGCTGAGTCCCTAGACCCACAAACAGAACTCATAGAGTTCCAAGTCACCCTAAACAGGACAAAATATCAGCTTATAGTGTGATATAGGACACCCTCCATGTCCACTGATATTCATGTAAGATTCCTAAATGTACTCAATGAACTCCCTATAAACAAGAATGTTGTTATATTGTGAGACATCAACTACTCCTCAATAAACTAAAGATAAGGTATGCCCAGAAGTTCATAGATTCAATAATATATTAGATTATTAACAACCCCCCTACAGGCTATGATATTCTCATTATAGTTCTTACTCATATAGCTTCTTAATGCACTATTCCTATGGCATCAGCATTCCTGTTTAAGTTGGACCATAAATTAATGACTTTTATCTTTAAAATCTCCAAAGTCCCTGCATTTAATGCTTTGGAATTCAAGAATTGCCAATGTAATAACCTCATCAAATGCTATGACAATGTTTCAAAATTTACACATGGCAGCATTAGCTCTGATGATGACACAGCTGGTAGCTTTGCTAAGAAGTTCTGTGCCCATATAGATAAATGTATAGAAATGGAAGTCCCAATTAGAACAAAATATAATAGATAATTCAAAAATAAACCTTCTTGGTGGTTCTCCAACATAAATAAACTTTACAATAAATAATAAAAAAAAATCTTTTAATTATACAGCAGGCCTCAAACAACTCATATCAAGGATAATGTGAGAAATATTAAAAACTTGAAGAATACTATTAGGTCTATGAAAGCAGCCAATGAATGTATGTTTATTTTATTTATTTTACATTTGTTAACCGGGAAATTCCGACTGGACCAGGTCCATTTTCAGCGGAGGCCCGGGGAGAAAAGCTCCAACATCAAGTTATACAAATACAGTACATCCAGCATAATACACAAAACAGGTTACATCATGTATGCTGAGCATAGTAATATAACAAGAATTAATAAAAACACTCCAGGTAAAAGATATAGAACATGGGTAAAAAGACAATGTCAGTCATACTTTGGTAAGAAAAGAAAATATATCAAGTAGGATTCTACAGTTAAAAGTACCCTTTCAGATGACCAAGCCTATCTGAAGCAAAAGACAAGTATAAAATACTGCTTCAACTATGCTAAGAGACTAAAGAATAATAGCTGCTATTGCTTTGAATGTATTCAAAATGGTACCACGTACCTGGACCTAGTAGTCATTCCCAATATACTAGAAAACAAAATCAGTGCTATTTTTACCCCAAAGTCTTCTTTCTAAAGTCCACATATCCCTGAATTTCTTAAATCTCCTATTATCACAAAAGAACATATACCAAAGGTGCTTTCTAAAACAAAAAGTACTTTGTTACATGGGGTCCAGCAATATACCTGGTTGTTTAATAAATAGTATTTAGCATATCCTGACAGTCACTCCTTAAACTGTTAAACCAAAGTTTAGTTACATACTTTATCCCTGAAGTTTGGCACACCACAGTGTTGATGTCACTTTACAAAAGAGATCCAAAAGTTATCCCTAGGAATTGTGGGAGCATCAGTCTGATAATTCTTATCTGCAAAGCCGCAAAACCTATTATAACTGACCTTATGAAGTAGGATAGCAAAAATCTCATTAGACTTGATCTGCAGCAGTTTGTCTTTGTCAGTGAGAGCTCGTGCCTTATTAATTTAGTTAATTTCTTTTAGGGGATTACATAGTCTATTATTGATAGTAGCTTGCTCCTCACATGATGTTTCTGGGCCAAGGCAAGGCATTTGACACCATACTCAATGATGGCATTGTAAATGAGCTTAGAGCCTTAAAAATAGAGGCATATCTGGTAAGACTGATAGCAAACTAGTTAAAAGATAGATCCCACACAATACAAATGCCACGTTCCTCATCACAAAATATAAAGGCAGTCAGTGTTGCCCCCCATAGTTCAGTATTGGGACCCCTCCTTTTTGGCATGTATCTTTCTGATCTCTGGATTGGAAGCCAAGATCTGTGTCTAAGTAAGTTTGCAGATGACTGCAAACTGGGGAGTTATTTTAAGTGCCCCTCAGATAACCTAACCCTTCAGCAAGAACTTGCACATGTAAATAAAAGGTATTGAACATGGGCTTAAATTACATGCAAAAAGTGAAATATTGCCACATTTAGTAGACAGGCCTTCCCCTCACTGAACAAACCAGGCAGTACCCCACTTCAAAAGTAAAAAAAACAAATGGGCTGCCTCAGAAGGTTCTTGGGAATCTGCTTAAGCACTGTGGTACAGGGTTTGATTTCCTCAGCCCTTGTTTGTTCACTGTGTGACATTGAGCAATTCCCTTAACCAGACAGCCCTTGCGAGAAACTATGAATTTGAGCTAGGCTCCTCAGTGGTCACCTGGACTGCAAGCCCAGTAACAACCTATAAACATATGAATCTCTGACTAGAAGACAACATCTGTGGTGCCGTTGTACAAAGGTAAGGAAGAGAAAAAATCCAGGAAAATACAAGTCTTTTAAACTGCCAGTTGTGGCATGGAAAGTGATGAATAGAGTTCTCAGAGAAAAGTTGGTTGTTTTCCAATAGAAAAACAAGGAGCATGGATTCATGACCAAAAGAGCAGTCAGACAAACTTGACATAGTTTCGTGACTTAGAGCAAAAGCTTTTAAGGGAATATGTGTAGATATGGTCAGCCTGTACTTCAGCAAGGCCTTTAACTCCATCTTACACAGGATAACCTCTTTGCACAATATGATCCTGTGCAGCCATATTATGTGCATTTGCCTCTGTTGAAATTCAACTGCCACATTTCAGCTCACTAGTGAGCCTTTCTAGTACTTTCTTACACCTTTTATCCCATCCTTCACTGCTGCCACTACCTTTGTGCCACCATAAACATGTCAGTTCTGTTCTCTCTTGAAACAAAAACACTGAAAACTGCTGGTCCTAGGACTGACCATGCATTACTCCATTATTCATTTTCCTTATTTCTGACATTGTTGCAGTCACTACAGCTCTTTGTTTCCTACCATTTCATCGTCCAGCAAGTCAGTTTCATGGTTATGTGTGGGTTCTCATGGAGGTACCAGAGATGGTTGCTTTACGGATAACTGAAGAGTCCTTCAGCAAATGAAATGGCCCCATTTTGCTGGTGCCCAGTCCACATGAATGTATGCACACTGGGTAGACAGATTGAGAGTCTACATCCCATTGGAACCTTGAATCTAGCATAAAGACAATTGCAATTGTCTTTTACTCATATCAAATGGACTTTTTTTTTATTCAGGTTAAATGAAATGCCTATAAAATTTGAACAATTGTTGGACAAGCTGCTTATCCTACTTATGACAGCACATCAGTTATGTGACTATGTACCTTGATGATCCTGTAATTTACAATCAAAATTTGATATCACTTCTGTTTGAGATGCAGGCAGTACTTGACTCTCTTAGGGAAGCCAAGTTGATGAACCAGTCCAAGTAAGTGTGCCCATGGGTTTGGAAGAGTCCTGTATCTCAGGTAGATATGAAGGCAGGGATTTTGTTATACAGAAGAAAACAAGACTATGCTTACTAATACCACACCCAATATGTGCGCCTTCATAGGAGTAGTCATTCACTACCAATAATTTGTCATTTTTGTTACCCAGTTTCCCACTGTCATTCTAGACTAATGTCTGGTACCCTAATCATGTGAATTGAGCTGGTGAAACTGCTAGGGCATTTTTTTTGCGGGAAGTAGTATTTTTTTTCCCAGAAATTCAGTTCTGGTAATGACAAACTTCAAACAAAAGTTCAGTGCCCAAACCAGATTTTAATCTGGATTTGGATGCTGGTCTGATGAGACATACTGTCACAGATATTTTAAATGAGTAGCATCTTATGATGCATTTAAAAATATATTGTATGACGTAAAACAAGGCTTTGCCAAAGAAGGGGATGCTTTGCCAACAAGGGAGCTTTGGAAATTGGTTATTTCTCCCTTGGCCAGAGTTTTTAATTCATTACTGACCATGTTTTCTTTCAATTGTTCAAATTACACTGGGAGAGAAACTGTAGATTATGTAGTAATTTTTGGCTTTGAAGCCTTTTATATATCCTGCAGTACTTTTGGCTGTTTCAGCCAATAACAATGCTGACTCCCTCTCATCTTCTTTTGCTGGTATTTCCTGTCACTCATATTCCAAGTTCTGAGCTAAAAGTGAAGTTAGGTGTTGATATGGGATGAGTAAAGTCACTGAAAAACTTGTTTACTAGGTTCATGATGGGTTAATAAAATGTAACTGCTTGCCTAAAAACTTATCTAGAACTTGTTACCTTACTTGTCTGGTCTGGCTTCTTACAAATGAGGGTTGTGAGAAGAAATGGTCCACCAGTGGAAATTCTTGTAAGTGTGATGATAAGTGTTGTGGAAAGTAAGATAGCGATTAATCTGAACAGGAGCCCTGAAAAAAGCTAAAATGGAGGAAAGCCTGTGTTAGGTTAGATTTTGCAGCTGTTCAGTCTCTGGAACAGATGTTACTGTTTTTTTACCTGTATGGGAAGGCTATTACTTCTAGATGATTACATGTTTTCGCTCTTTGCAAACAGTGATACTGCATCTGACTGAGACAACAGAACAGGCAAAAACATTGCAAAGGCTGGGAGAAGTAACAACTGACAGATAGTAACATAAGCACACTCTTTTTTGAATTAGTATTTATCTGAGTGATTGTAAATCTTACTTTCTGGTATATATAAGCAGAACTGTGCTATTATTAAATTGTTCTGGTCACCTTAAAGACTTTAAAGACTCCGAGAGCAGCAGGTTGTTCTCTTGAAGATCAACTATGTGGACAAAGCTATTACTGCTGTCATAAACTCAGCCATTATCTCTCTCTCTCTCTGTCATGCCTTACTTTTCCTTGGTGCTATTTTGATATTTTTAATACATAACAGTTTTTGTTGTTCAAATTGCAAAACCACACACTTTACTTTCCAAAAATGTGTGTAAATGTTCACCAAACTACTACTACTTCTACTGGATTACAGGCCGTCTCAGTATCTGAAGAGCTTTTATCCCTTTATGTATGCTAAACTTCATAAAAATAGACTGACATATACAAAACCAAGCACTTATGTAGTCATTTAAGTCACATGTTAAAACTGCAATCCATATATATATATATATATATATATATATATATATATATATATATATATATATATATATGTACTAAGAATTTTTACTATACAATACATGTTTGAGCATTAAACTGACCTTAAGGTCTAAATCACATAAAAAATATACTTACACTGGCATGGTGAAACTGCTATAATGTCACTGGTTTACTTTCATGTAACTTTTAATTTAAGTACACTCTTTATATTTGACTGAAACATTAATGACTGTATGACGGTGGTGTTCAGTCTTAAATACCACTGTAACTCTACTTCCAAACAAGGACTTTTGTGATGACTTCTCTGGAATTTCACATAATGCTCTCCAATAAAAAAAAAATCTGAATGTCCTGTATTCAATGTATAGTGCGAAGACTTTGTGCAAGCCATTTGTACTTTGCTTGATTAGGCTGGCTCACATCTGTCACAGAGGACAATACAGACTACATATTTTGAATTACAGTCAAAGTGAATAGACAGACAGAGTGTTCAATTATGTGATAAGTTTACATATGGGCTTGCATAAATATGCCTGCATTGCTTACAGAACCTGTAGCAATATGTTCATGTGGTTTCTGTGTCTGCATTGTGTTAGTTTACTTAACATGTTCCTTCTCAAAAATCTACTGAAACTGACACATTTTTGTTTGTAGTTGAATTATCACCCAGAATTTTCAAGGGGGAAGAACTTTATTTTAAATTTCCCCAGATGTTGTTGGTAGTATGCCTATTACAATGATAATCTAAACTGTATTTTAAGCAAAAAACATCTCTTGAATCATCTGTTTACTGAGTTAATTTAATATATTTACAACAGATACCACTGTGAGACTAAAAAATAACTTACTGTTTTTCCCAGTCACATCTGAAACATTTGCTATCTCTTGCTAATGCTGTATCTTTTCCCATGAAGTATTTATTTCAGAAGTCAACATTTCTGTCTAAACACTTCATTTTCTAATGTCTATCTGGATAGATTACTTGTTCTCTAATCACATATTTTAACACAAAATGAGGGTGACAGCTTCCTGCATGCAAGTAAGTGTTGCTAAATATTGCTTTTTACCCAAACAGTAGAATATGTAGGCTGGTTATTTATAGTAAATGACACTGTAAAGCAATGTGGCCTACACTGATGTGCTGAAGTGCACTGTGCTGCTATTTAGTAATTCATAGTCATCCATATTCCCAAGACTGCAACATCTTATCACCTTGGAATTTTGACAAGTCAAATGGGCTCCATTATGCGGATGGAATAACTGTATAATGGACTTCCAACAACCTCATGACTACATAGTGCATGCACTAACAATCCACATAAGTGCACACAGGCTCAGGCACCTCCCATTCAAACAAACACACACACACACACACACACACACACACACACACACACACACACACACACACACACACACACACACACACACACGCACACACACACACACACTCATAATAGCAATTCACTTGTTCACTCACAGTTATCCACAGACCCAGTCATACACTATCTCAGTATTCAGACACAGTGACACACAGATATACACATGCATTCACTCTCATTCACTGACTCTACAGCTTACTTGCATTAGCTTTCTGTATGGGGCAAAATTAATTCATTTTGTCCTGCATAAATTTGCATCACTGAAATGAAGAGGTGTGCACCACAACAATGTGGTACAAGCAAAAACACCTTTGTGGCACTTTCCTGCTCAGCACTTGTATAGTTTAGCATGTGTGCAATTCCTCTGCTGGGCAGTACACTGGAAAGGTCATTATCACAAAACCCTCTCAGGAACTACTGTATTAGTATGTGGCACTCTGAACCTTAGTGAATAAAGTACGCTGCATTGGTATTAAGCAGCAAGGGGCAGTCTGTTAATTGGAATTGTCTTGTGAAGTATGCAAGACTGCTTGCACTCATCTTGCATACTTTTGCAACCACCTAAGAATGCCACCCATCATCCCATTCTACTTCTTTAAGTATCTAAAAAATCAATTGGGTTACATGACAGATTTGCTATGAACTGAGTGTATCCCTGGTATGGCACCAGTAAATACTCTGCAAATTAAATGAGTTTGACAGATTGTGTTGCAAGATACACCAAGAGCACATATTACTAAGACACAGTGCTTACTGCTTTATATCACAAAGTATTTATCATCAAGTGGAGTAATGAGCAGGAAAACTCATTGTTATTTTATTTTAACACCTCAGTGGCTGTATTTTATAAGATGTTTATCAATTGTCCTTAAAAATCAAGCCCAGCTTTTTAATAGCTGCCACTGTTTTATTTCTACTTGCAGCAACAAGACTACACTTTATAGCAGAGTCACTTTAAGGTTATTTTAAGTCATGGTAGAAATCATTGACACACTACATTGATTCAGTGCCTGTAAAGGTCCAATGTATCAAATAAGCAGAGCTGCCTTGTTACCATCTGATTTTGAAGAGTCAGTTAATTGTTTATGTGTCTAAATTTCCATTTAATCTTTAGGTAATATTTATTTTATTGGAAGCTGTAAACTCCATTTTTTGTTCCATATCATTTTTTGGTTGATGCTTCTGTGGAAAATAATTAAAATTCCCTTGGTTTGCATACCTACCATCTAGTTTCTTACAAAACTTTGCAGTTTTTGAAGCAATAAGTTCATAGGTAATTGCTAGGCATTCGGTCCAGAAGACCGTTAAAGAGATTAGCCCAAACTCATAAGTACCACAAAGTGCTATTTGGTTAAATGATTTGCTCAATGTCGCAAATTTAGCATATGTGCTATGGAATTCAACCTTGTTCTACAGAGCCAGATCCACCACTAGGCAACCTAGGCAGTTGCCCAGGGACCATTGGCTAGCTGGAGATGCAACAACATTTAATTTTTTAATTAAAAAGATTAAATGATATGTTTTCTTTAATGGCATTGTTCTTTAAGAATGCACTCTGCATCTGTATGTGCAATGCAAATTTACATTTCTGCTACGTCTTCCTGCATGCATTGATACAAGCACATTTAAACATTCCTGACTCCTCTTCTTCCTTCCATATGTGGAATTTAATCTTGCTTGCTGACAAGACACAAGACATACAGTCCATCTGCTGCCTCTTATTTCTATAGGATTTAAAGCTAACAAGAGTGTGTGTGTGTGTGTGTGTGTGTGTGTGTGTGTGTGTGTGTGTGTGTGTGTGTATGTAATGTCTTAGTTAGGGATAGCAAGTTACTTAATTAACTTGCTCAGGCTCAAACCCTGGTGACAACAGCCTGAATGCACAGGCTCAAACCCTCTACTAGGATTACAAGTGACAAGAGCCGGAATCCAGTCTACACCATCTACCAAACTGCTCAAGGAATATGAGTCTCGGTGCTTTTTCAAGTAATTGTGAGTTTCAAGGGAAGAGATGTTTACTGCTGCTCGTGTTTAAGCCTGTTTTCAATGTGTGGCTTATTTTGTTTATCAAATGGCTGTCACTGTTTGATCTATAGAATTTAAAGGCAGTGTTAGTTGTACAATGGAAACCCAATCCATTACCCCACCTAGGGTTCCATTTGACCATCATTTGGCTCTGCTGTTCTACAAGAAGTAGCTCGTTATATAACTTATACAGATCCTTCATGCATGTGACCAGGAAAGCTACAGTGCAATGTGTACTGCAATAAACTAATACGCACTGTAATTCCTCCTACTAACACACACACACACACACACACACACACCTCTATCCTGCCCTTTCTGCCCCTTCCTGCTGCCTGTCCCCAACTGCTTACAAACAGAATGGACATTTATTAGGACACCTTTCTGATGTTGCTCACAGTGCATTTCCTACCATCTCTCAAAGCTGTTGGACTTGATGGCATTGACACCACATATAGATGTCAGCTGCATCTAAGTTTCCACATATCTAGAGTGCAGTTTCTTCTGGTATCTCCTCTAACGTCAAGGTCAGTAATACTCCAGTGATGTAGTCACAACTAATCATCTCAAGCTCCCACCTAAATGTCATTGCATCCACAGTCCTTCCCTTCCCTCTTTCATGTCTTCTTGACTCTGTGATCACTCGTCTCAGCTCCTCCCTCTCAGTACCCTGTAAACTCTAGTTATCCTTTGCTCTCATACCAGTAACAAAGCATTAACCTTTTCTTTTATTTTTTCATTTAGCTTTCTTTATGTTTTCTGTTGTTAATGTTTGTTTTAAGCGCTGCCTTTATCCCCTCAAATTTCATGCAGCTGTCAAATGCCACCTTCTACCCAAATGTCCTCAAAGAAATTAAAATTCTGTCTTTTTTTATCCTTCTACAAGTGGTCTCCATCATGTTCTTTCATTCTCTGTCCTATACCTCTTCCAAGTATTAAGAAACAAGAAAAAATCCAGCTCATAAAACACGGAAATTTTTATATTCCTTAATAAAATTATATATAGCTGTTAGAACAACAACCAAAAAAATACAAGCTTTCACAACAAATGTGTTTCATTTGGCATCTAGATCAAAATTTAAAATCACAGTTTAAATATATTTAAAAGTATATTACATGTATTTAATTATCCAAAACATGTATCTCATATACTGTCTTAGTTTTAATACAGGCTGAATGGATACACTCCCAATAAGAGTTTATCTGGATATCCAAGTTTAGAGGTGACAAACTCTCAGGTTTAAATGGCCTGAAATTACAAGCCATTTACCAGCAGCATGGCCACTCCACTCTTTCATCCATGTATTATATAGGTTTACCTTCATATAGTCTATCACATATGATCGACCAGCCACATTGTTGACCCGTTTCTGCAAACTCAAAACCGCAAAATATTTAAAATGTTGAATTAATGTCAAATTTCGACATTTCCGGTCGTGCCACACCTCCACATCAGTGCTACCATGGGTCAAAAAGGGGGCGGGATTTAGCCATATGCATATGTGGCTTTCGTCGTTAGGGACGTTTGCACTTCGGTGTTCGCGGAAGTGGGGTCGACCATATTGAGATCGCCGTTATGAAGGTAAACCGTTATATAGCCTGCTTCTAACATATCAAACCCTCTTTAACATAACCTATTAGACTGCCTCCCCAATCTGCACAGCCCTAAATCTCTATGGCCCTTCACTCACATTGCCCAGATCATTTGATATCAAGCCACCATCCTTTGTTCTTTAAGGAGCACCCAGTCTTTTGAAACCCTTATTACACAACATACCCCCTTCAGTATTCAAGGTGGAAATGAATGATATCAAAATACACTTTTATCTGCCTGCCAGTCCGCTTTCAAAAATCACTCCATCGCCCTCATCTGGTTTCTGTCTTCCTTGTGCCTCTCATACTATTAATCTTGTATAACTTACACATCTTACCTACTCCCTCTCACATTTATGTATGTCTACTCCCAAGGATGGGTTATAGCCCATTCATGATGCCCAGCATGATGCCTGACAAGGAAAGAAGACGATAGAACAGATCACAGGAATTTCTCCTTTGGCAGCTTTTCATCAGCTGTGATATATTCATTCAGTGCCCCCATTCTTCTTCCTTTTGGCTGGCTTGTCTTAGGCCCTACACCGTCCATATCCTTGTCATCTCCGCTTTTACCTAACAAGTGATATCTGCAGCTTCATGTAATCATGGCTGTTTGGACTTGCCACTGGCAATCATTTTTCTTTTTCTTTCTGACAGCCAGTGCAGTACATTCCATTCTCTTGGACTACAGAGTTTTTTTTTTGTTAATGGTGAACAGCCATTCCTCTGCATTCCTCTTGGACTGCTTGTGTCCTAAATATGTACAGTTGCTTAATCATTTAATCTGACAGCTGAGTCATGTATAAGATAGCCCTGAATTAGTTGCTTTTCTCTACTCTCTCTCTCTCTCTCTCTCTCTCTCTCTCTCTCAATGTCACTACTCTCCAAAATTCCTGGTGAGGTAGCACTCTACAAGGACGGTTTGTTTTCACATCTAAGTCACCCTCTTTCACTTGCTCAACTGAATGACTCACCAGATATAAGATTGCAAACCATACTGATAAGTTGAAAAGTCACTCATTTGTCTCTTCTTCTTAACAGCTATACTGGAAAGATATATTAGTGTAGTCAGAGTCCCTTCTTGCCTTAGGTTCTAAGTCAAGAGGTTAAAACATTTTATCAGTGCATACACAGCCTTACATTATATGTTTGCTAGAACACAGGCCTTCTCATTCATATAACTTTAAGAGCAGCCATTGACATACCCTATAACATTGGTTCATAGGTTCATAGGTTCATACTAGTCTATCTGCCCTAGGGCATTTATAAGCCTAGCCAGAGTGTGTTTGGCATTCGCCACCCATTTTAAATTCATTTTGCTATGCCCTTTTTCAAGGTTAGTATACTGTGCCTCTGTCTAACAGTGACACAGAAGTGATACCCGGGGTAAACCTACGATCTTCCATCCACTCATCAAGATTCCTCTTGAAGAGAGTCAATGAGGGACTCTGCCTAACTTGGACTGGGATTTTATTCCAGATTGAAGGGAGCCTCTGGGTTATGAATCTGTCCCTCCAGCATGTCCTATTTATTTCAGTGCTGAGGTTCAAGTCTCTCGAGCGCGTAGCTTGATGGGATTTGGATTTCCTGAGGTGCAGCATGTCCATTAATTCCGGGTTGGACATGGCTTTATACATCAGGCACAGATTGCCTCTGAGCAGGCGGTATGCCACTGAGTAGAGCTGGAGTTTTTTTAACCGGGCAGCATATGGCATCTGTTTGAGCCCTTTGATCCTCTTGGTGAGGAATTTTTGGGGTCTTTCCAGTTGCTGCAGGTGTCTGGTAAGGTACATCCCAAAAGGGGCATTGTACTCAATTATGGGCCTGGTGAGGGATGAGTAAAGAGGCACAATGACCTCCCCTGATCTAGATGTGAATCCCTTCATGATTAGGTGGGCTATATAAAATGTTTTTCTAACCAATGTGGCCACGTGGTTGTCAAATGGGAGATTGCTATCAACTTGGGTCCCCAGGGCCCTATTTACTTCTTCTGTGCTTAATGGATTTCCACCTATGTGGTAATTTGTGGGCACTTTGTTTCTGCCAAAGGGGATGACTATACACTTTTTGGCGTTTAGCTTGAGGCCATGGCTCTGGCACCAGTTGTCTGTTTCTATGAGGCCCTTTTGGAGGATGCTTGTGTTGGCTGGAGAGATGATTATGGTGCCCAGTTTGCAGTCATCTGCAAACTTGGTCAGCCACAGTCCTTCTGTGTTGGCCTGTACCTCCGAGAAATATATACCGAACAAGAGAGGTCCCAGGACTGAGCCTTGTGGGATGCCACTTGTAACTGGTTTGGAGTCTGACATGGCTCCAGCAATTCTAACCATGTGGGTTCTTGTCCTTGAGCCAGTTTGCAACCCATCTAGTGACATAGAGGTTTATATTTAAGCTGGTGAGCTTATCTATAATGCCCAAGTGGGGTATTGTATCGATGGCTTTTGCGAGGTCCAGGTAGGCTGTGTGGACCACCTTCCCCTCGTCAATGGCCTTGGTGACTGTTTCAAAGAAATCGACCAGGTTTAAGAGGCAGGATCTGCCCTTAACAAAGCCGAACTGAGTAGGATCCAGTGTCTGTAGGTCCCCAATATCTTTATTTATGAGGTCCATGATGATCCTTTCCATAGCTTTGCAGACCAAGCTAGTCAGGCTTATGGGGCGATAGTTTCCAGGATCTGTTGAGGCATCACCTTTGTGGAGAGGGACCACTGTTGCTGTACGCCACTCTTTGGGTACATATCCTGTAGTAAGGCTGAGATTGAACAGTAGTTTTATGTTTGGGTTTAGCTCTTCTTGGAGTTCATTTGTTTATTGTCTAACTTCTTTGTAAATAGTCTTCTGTGCCTATATCATCTGTAATTTGAATCTGTACCATCTTTGCAAATAATTTGAGCTATTGTTCACCCTGTAAGTTTTAACCTATTGTATTGAATATCTGATACTGTACTTATATCTCTGTGGCATCTTAGATAGTACTGAATCATCTTTATTATGTTGTAACTCATCTCTTGCTATTCCTATATCATCTGTATTATCTACCTCTTAGCTTGATTGTATTTTGGAGTTTTTCTCCCCAGGTCTTTGCTGAAAATGGGCTTCTTGCCCAGTCAAACATTACCCGGTTAACAAATGAAATAAATTAATAAATAAATAAATAAATAAATAAATGAATAGTGACTTCAGAAGATAATCTGACCATGTTGAATCTATCATCTTGGAGGACTAACTAGCAAACATTTACAGACATCAATTCCTTCTATTCCTTCTGGCTAGTCTATCCAGTAAAGATTGTCCAAATCACCATGTATCCACTACTGCGAGAAAGTTCTTTTTCAATATGCAGCTTATTAGTAAGCATATGGAGTCCAGGTCAAGGCTTGTAATTATTCTGCTGTTTTCATCACTTAATAGGCTGACCATTGAGTATAATGCCACCTTCAGTATATACCTGTCCAAACACCTGATGCAACTTGAATGACCACTCCACTTTTACACCAAGAAATTCAAGTGCCTAGATCATAAAAGCTACACTGATATTGTCAAAGCCCTGTCCCTCCTTCTTGGTATCTTATAGGTTACTGATGGGTGATCTCTGCATCTCTCTATCAGAGCCATAGCCTATCCCATCCTTTTTGTCCTATTGCAAATCCACAAGTTCAATGGCAACATAAACACCTGCTCAAAAGATCCCTTCTGCTACATAAATAGAACATGTTGGAGGGATAGATATATATCACAAAGAATACCGTTTCACTGCAATAGTATTCCTATACCATAAAGCAAAGTACACTCCTTACTCGATTCAAGCATAATCTGAACAAATAGATGTGAAACTACAAGTTTACTTCTGGTTTGGCTTCATTATTCTTTATGGATAGGGGTAACATGTAAATGTCTGCCCAATTCTGGGCTAGTAATACTTAATACGTACACAATGAGTAAAACTCAACAGCAGCATACTTTATTTCTCACAAATCACAAAGCTTTCAGGAGAAATCCCTTCTTCCATGTGTAGAAAAGTTAAAAAAACACTCTAATAAAACACAGCCCAATCAGAACAATTCACGTGTGTTTTAAAAGGGTTGGGATTTTAACTTTTCTACACACGGAAGAAGGGACATCTCCTGAAAGCTTTGTAATTTGTGAGAAATAAATTGTGCTGCTGTTGCTTTTTACTCAGCATGTCCGTATTTGGAATTTATCCTTTGTGTGCTACTTTTTATTCCAACGGTTTAGTTCAGTGCTGGTTTCTATGACTGCCTAGTATTACTTAAAACACAAAGTCCATGGGTTAATTGTGCTTAAAATACTACATACAACTTATTGGGAATGTATGGCTAGGTTTCTAAGGATCCTCACGGATCAATAGCCTAGAAAGTAGCTATGAACCTATGAAGGCAAGCGGGTTCCTATCTAATGGCCAAAGTGACGGAATGCCGAATTACAGATTACCGAGACCGGTGTGCCGAACGTATACATTGCCGATTATTTAAACGGCCGAATAACACTATGCTGAAGCACACTACAGTGGAGAAAGGGAACATATGCATTTCCCCACTGTAGTGCAGTCTCGGAGTTGGTATATTTAAGTAGGGGGGTGGGGGGGTGTAGGGGGGCAAAGCCCCCCTGCAAAACATTTTTTTTAACTACTTACATATACCAACTCTGAGGCCGCACTACAGTGGGGAAATGCATACATTCCCTTTCCCCACTGTAGTGTGCTTCGGCATAGTGCTATTCGTCCATTTAAATAATCGGCAGTGTGTAGGTTTGGCACACCGGTCTCGGTAATCTGTAATTCGCATTCCGTCACTTCAGCCATTAGATTGGAATCCAGGCAAGCATATCCCTTAAGGGAAAACTACAGCACTCTAGGTTGAATTTTGGAAAAAAAAACTTGTACCACCTTTTTTGGAGAATATGCTTGGTCAGTTACTTGATAGCTGTATTAAAATTACTTGGATGAATCACCTGCCCAATACTCACAGAAGACATGGGGATGAAATTGCTGACCTCCATTAGACCAGCTACGCGAATGGCTTTGATGAACTGAGCATTTTTTTCCCAAAATACAATTCGAGACTCTAATGTCCCACCCCTCACTGTTTCACTTCAGTGGAGTCTAGAATCAAGGTATGTGCCAGAGAGTGGAAATCATCTGTTGTCATAACCACTCTTAAAAGTGGATACAAGAAAAAATAAGAAACTTACAACCAACCTGATGTCAATCACAGGTATATACTTTGAGAAGATTTCTTGAAAAATATTCCATCATTTAACAAATAATATATGTTTTCCAACATGGGAATTTTGTGTTGGTGTTGTTTTCTTTCAAATCTTCAATATTTTATAGTGACCTGATAGACTTCATTGAGGAAGGCCTGTCTGCAGATACCTGCTTAGATTTAACAAAGACATTTGATACATTCTTGCACATTGTATATAACTGGAGCAATTATGATGTTTCATGTCTACATATTCCTTTCTATTTTGTTTATCAAAATGTCTTGCACATTATAAAAAAGCAGTTGTAATGCTTAATGTCTTTATTTTTACTTTGCTACATACCATTAGTTGAAAAAACCATGGGCTGAACTTGAAAATGGTCCACCGTGATCAGTGCTACTCTCTGGTCAACAGATGTATAAATAAATAAATAAATACTGTGCCACAATGGGATATATTAAAAGCTTTGCTCACTTTAGTGGTGAATCCCATAATTATTAAATGTTTTAACTAAAAACTGACTCAGAAAATTAGAATAAGGCTTTGCAGCGTGTACTCTTTGTACAGGGCTATTAACAAAGGGGTTCAATGAGTGCTCATTTTGGAATCATTACTTTTTAATATATTAAAAGTTACCCTAATAATTAATGACAAGTCTGAACATCAGAATTTGCATTTGGTCACAGAAAAGTGATGTCACATTTAACACACAAAAATGTCTAACAGTCCATTTTGGGATATGAAATAAGGAATACTCTGATAATATTAAAAACCAAATCTTGCAAAACGAAAAATCCATGGTATCCTTTAAAGTCTCAGAAAACTCAGTATGCAACTTATACTGCATCAAAAATAAACCAAGCAAAAAGTTCACAGTGTGCAATCTGTAGGGCGTGTAGTTCACTCCTCGAAATATGTTATGCACCTAGTTCACTAATAAAAATCGAACTTTAAAATACATACTACAAAACAATAAAATAGTAGGTAGTTCACAATTGAGTTAAAAATGGAAAATCCTTTATTTCAAGGCTAAATGAATTTCAAAAGATACTGTAAAAGCAGTCAGGCTTCCCTTAGGAGCATGAGGTTTGTAATTTGGCTCCAAGGATGCATTTCCTAAGACATCCACCAATGCTTCAATGACTGAAGGAATGTTTATTGACTTAAGCTGAGGCAGGCTTTGAAACTTCCTCTATCTTATTTTGGCCAGAGATAGTTTCTTACCCCTCAATCCCTCATTCTGTCAAGAGTATTACAAATGAGACATCGTCTGGTGGCATACAAAGGATAGGATGTCCTCGGTATTAAACTGATATATACAGGGGGAGGAACATTTGATCAAAGGAGTCAAAGTCCTCAGGGTGGCTTCTCTTTTCATCTGTTGGGAAGAGACCCCCACACTGATGGTTGCTCAGTACAGGGCCTTAAAAAAAACATAAAAAAATCCTGGGACATCCTCATGAAACCCCAGCCTGTAGCCTGGAATGAGGACCCACCCAAGACATACTGTGATAAGATGGCAGACTGTTTGATTCTTGACTGGTGGAAGGTAGTGCCTTAAAGGCCTTGGAATGTACTTGAGTGTCTAAGACTTTGATTCCTGAATTACTGTTGCCCACACAGACAAAGAACAAGGGAAAACCTTTCTTGGCCTTGAATGGTGTAGACACATGTCCCGTTCATACCAGTAATATCCTAAGAAAGTAAAACATGCAAAGGTGCAGAAGTCAGGCTGGCCATCGAATCTTCTGTAGCAGAAGTTACTAAATGTTATTACTGCAAAAGTCAACTGTACCATGAACACATAGATGGTTAAGAATGTTTTCACATCAAAAACATCTGTTTGCACCTAACTTATGCTATCTGAATTCAAAATGTTTTAATTAAGTACAACTGGTACTCTTCTTCAGAAAGATATGGTCTTAAAAGTCCAGTTCTTTCTCACTCAATCATCGTGTTTCCACCATAGATATGAAATCCTTATATTTGGTCCAGTTAATTTGCAAAGGAATGTCTTCAAGAGCAAGACCTTGTCTGTGACATTAACATATTTCTCTCCCAAAGACTTCCCCGTCTATGGAATAGACTCCCTCTCCATGTCAAGCATAGTACCTCTCTAGCCCTCTTTAAGAGGACCCTGGATGACTAGATGGGAAACAGAAGATATACTCCTGGGATCCCACCTGTGCCCCTCCTGGACTGGGGAAACAGGCGCGGACTTTGTGGGAACATGGGCAAAATTCTTGGCTAGGCTTATAAGGGCCTCCGGGCCAATACCCTAGTAACATCCTATGAACCTATGAATGTATAAAGACATCAACATAGCCTAAACTCTTCTTTTATCAGATCCATTAACAAATGCAATGCTCCTTTTGGTATGCACAAATCAAAATATATTGTTAAACTAGAAAGCCATCAGTGATTTTTAACCAAGAAAATTAAAGGCCTTAAATCCTTAAGCTGTCCTGATAGTTTAGCATATCTCTCCTTATACTCAGTAGCCTACCAGATGCTCTGAGGCAACCTGTGTATCACATCTTGAGCCATGAAAGATGTAGTTCCATATGATCTCCTATTTCTCCAATAAATAAACAAGTTTCATTGGAGGGACAGGCTCCTAACTCTACTTACTCCCAGCCAATGTATCTTTTCAAACACTAGTCAAAATTGGATTGACCACAACATTTCCTCATTAAAAAAAAAAAAAAAATGACGGGCTACAATTTCAAAAGTTATGTAGACCATCTCAGAAGTTATATACACCATCTCAAAGCATTTCCCTCTTTTTGGTATCATACAGTTCACTAATGGGTTACCTCTGCCTTGTGTAAACAGCTTCAACAGACCCAGTCCTGGCAAACCTATTATTAAACATTCTCAAGTCTGATGGTAGTATGAATACCCATTCAAGTGATCTCAATCTCTTTTGCAACATAAATAGAACTTGTTGGAGAGATGGGTATATATCTCAGAGAATCTTTTGTGGAACCATCTTTCACTTCACATGAAGCAAAGTACTTTTCTTACTCTATTCAAATGTAATTTAGATGAATAGATGGGAAACTTCAAGTTCACCCCAGGTTTAGCACCCATGTCTCTCATGGATAGGGGCAACAAGTAAATGTCCCAATAGATTCTTCTTTTGTCTGTGTTATTGTAATTTGTATGCAAAATATATGAGTTAAAAACTACCATGTGAATGTAAGCAAAGGTTCATAAGATCCTCACAGATCAATAGCCTAGTAAGTAAATAGAAATCTATTAACCTACCCATGTTACCACTGCAGATCAAGAAAGTACTACTTTTTGGCCTTTGAGGCTAGTCTTGATAATTAGATGGGTAGAAACAAGTTTAATCCAGAGTTATGAGATACAGCCCTGCCATACCGCTCAACCTCTTAGTGCAAAAAATCTGGACAAAGGCTAAAAAAATAGGGACACTTTTTAAATATTGCTCTTATAAAGTTAAAAAGCTGCTAGAGTAACAGTCAAGGGCGCCCGCAGGCAGGTGCAAGGGGATGCACTTGCACCCCCCTGGAATTGGCTGGCCAGGAAATTAATTTTCTTCTAATTAAAAAAAAAAAAAAATGTTTGAAGGGCGCTCTTCTTTAAGAGCGCCCTTTGCGTCCAGTCGTACAAATGGAACAGGTACTTATGACCTGTTTTTGTCTTCTCCTGGCGCCGGAACCAGAGGGCGAGTGGGAGGGAGCACCCCCCACTTTTACAGCTGTAAAGACCTGTAATGGAAGACACACGCATGCGCGTGCCTGAAATTTAAACACAAAAATGCGCCCGATCATGGCTGTCTGCCTGCCATACTCAAATACCCACAGGAAGGCTGCTCCATTGAAAGGCAACACCCACGGGTAAGCTTAAGACTCCATCTGGTGCTCTGTTTAACATTTCAGTAGCAGGTGTGCCTCTGTTTAACTTTACAGTAGCTGGTGTCCCTCTGTTTAACATTTCAGTAGCTAGTGTGCCTCTATTTAACTTTACAGTAGCTGGTGTGCCTCCATTTAACTTTACAGTAGCTGGTGTGCCTCCGTTTAACTTTACAGTAGCTGGTGTGCCTCCATTTAGCTTTACAGTAGCTGGTGTCTGTGCCTCCATTTAATATTTCAGTAGCTGGTGTCTGTCAACCCACATCCCTCAGGATCACATATTGTTTGGATACACCCCCGCTTCCATACTAAACTCTCAGACTTTCTCACTGGAGTTAGGAGCAGATTCATGCAGGCCTGCTTGGAAACAATTCATGCTGATCCCTCTCCCCTGAGTGCTGTGAGTGTAAAGATTTTAAAAACACTTCTATTTAGCCAGTTAAAAACTTGGTCTAAGCACCTTGTCAGATAGGAGTGCAGAGCAGATCTGATACTTATCTGCAAACCTTTATTAACAGTGGTCTAAACAGAATGGTATCATGTCTTTCTAACTAACCAGCACATCTTGGACTGTGAGATGGCAGTAGCTTTGAGCACTTCAGGAAATGCTATGAAACATCCACATGGGGATAAAGTTGTTAGGTGAAGTTGAAAAGTATATTTTACTTATTACAGTATATGTGTGTTTGTGTGGTGTATTCAGTAGGTTCTGAGAACTGCACAGTGACTGCACTAAATTCAGGATGTATCCAAGCATCAAATGTAGTGACTAAAATGTCTGTCCAGGACTTTATTTCACTAAGCTTCTTACCGACAGCAAACATCCTGCAACCTGTCACATTCCTTTATTCATGAGAAGATTTAATAACTCCTATGCAAATACTGACTTTAGTATTTGTACTCTTCCTCCTTGACACACCAACAGAAAAAAAAAAATATTACACTTTTCTTTAAGTCACACACAAGTGCCCAGGGCACCATTTCATACCTTCAAAGTAAATCATCCATTAACATTTTTTCATATTAAATTACTATGCATTCTGTAAAATCACACAAATCATTAATACAGTGTTTTATTCCTGTAAAGTAAATAATCAATTAATTGGAAGTTTTATTCAGAAACTGAAGGTTTTATTCAAAAATGTAATTACATTTAATCTAACAACAGAACATAGTCTAACATTTAATCTGTTCTGCACACCTTCTTCCAGCTTCTCATTGAATCATTTAGCAAGTGGGAAGTCCTCAGCTTTTGTTGATTCACTTTAATGGGAATGATAAAGGTTTACTTAAGAGTTTAGAACAAATACCAAATCAAGAACCAAACTCGATCACAAAAACATCAAATGTCAAAAGCAAGAAGGAAGAAACCAAATCTAGGATGAATATAATTCCATTTAATAATCCATTCGTTCTGGTACCTCGGCAATTCGCCTTCAGTGGAACAATTTTTGAATGTACTACATCCTATATATACATATAGTAACATCAATTAACTAATCAACATCAATTAACTGTAATTGCATCTTCTTAAAGCACAAATACATTAAATATTTATTCAAATATAAAACAAGAAATTTTATCAAATGAATTGTTTGATCAAAACTAATAAACTGTAAGCTGAAAAAACTATAATAAACTTTATATATATGAAATACTGTTATATTAAAATACTATCCAAATCTAAAGTGCTATTTATATTTTTATGTTAAATGTTTTTATATTAAATATTTAAAGTGCAAATTTTGCAAACTAGCTAAATAAATTAATATAACTTTTAGTTAATGAAAAACACAAATAGATGAAAGCAGACAAAGGCAGACAAAGGCAAGCAAAAACAAACAAAATAAACAAAAAATTGAACAAAAAAAATATCAACCCATTCCACCATCTAAATTCACCCCTCTGGGGTATAAAGTATGATAATTAAAAATTAACCTATTTTCCAACCTATTTAATTAGTTTTTAAAATTTCCTCTAAATGAGTGGGTTCTAGCCATGACACGGAAATTAAATCCATTAATTTCACCCTTATGTACTGTAACGAAATGGGAAGCTACAGGACTGTCCATATTCTTCCTCCTGATGTCCCCTAAATGTTCCAGGATACGAACCTTAGCTCTTCTGGTTGTTTGTCCTATATACCACAAGGGTTCCACACAGTTGCATCCCAAAATATAAACTATTCCTGATGATGTACAATCGAATCTTTCAAAGGCTACATATTTTCTACCATTAATCTTCTTCCCATGCAGATTACTAACCTTATCACAAATAGAACATTGTCCACATCTAAACATCCCTACATTCCCATCACATGAATGTACCAACTTCCTATTCAAAAGCTCTTTTAAATTCTTGTACTTACTATAAGAAAAGGTGATCCGCCTTGGAAATAAATGTCCGATAGAAAGATCATCACAAATTACATGCCGTAGCTGTTTTATAATATTTTCTATAGTCTTTGAAAATTCTGAATATTTAGAGACAAAGAAAATTTGCTCTTCTCCATTGGCATTACCTGAACATTCCCTATTGCCAACTCCTACAGATTTCTTTCTTTGTATTAAACTGTTGTAAATATTACAAAGTAAATTTTCATCATAACCTCTAAGCAGCAGTGTCTCAAACACTTCACCCAACATTTCATCCCATAAAGTCGGGTCGGAAGTGTTTCTACGAATTATCCTGAACTCACTTCCAGGTAATGCCTTTATTAAATGAGGGGGATGCATGCTGCTTGCATGCAGAAAATTATTAACCACTGTTGGTTTCTTAAAGGGCTTATGTTGAACAAAATTATCCTTTCCTACATAAAATTCAACATCCAAAAATGGTATGTTGCGTTTTGAAATTTCAAAAGTAAACTTTAATCCATGCGAATTATTGTTCAAATCATCCATAAATATTTTGAATGAGGAAACGTCACCTTTACAAACAAAAATGAAATCATCAATATAACGTTTATAAAAAACAACGTTATTAATGAAAAAAGTAATTTGGAACATGAATTCTTTCTCAGACTCACCCATATAGATTATGGCATAACTGGCAGCAAAACTTGCTCCCATAGCTGTCCCCTTAACCTGAAGAAAAAAATCTTTCTTCCACATAAAATAATTATGTGTTAAACTATATTCCAACAAAGAAAGTTAAAAAACAGTGCTTGGTCCTTCACCCATCATTTTTTGCATAGCCTGTAAACCCCATCTTTTATCAGTATTGGTTTATAGGGAACAAACATGCACCGTAGCTAAATAATAATCTTCTTTCCATTCCGTTTGACATAATGCTCTACATACTTCTTCAGTGTTTTTGACATGTGAGACTACCTTAGATAAATACATTTTGAAGTGAAAATCCAAAAATTTATGTACTTTTTCAATAAAAGATCCAATACCTGATATTATGGGTCTCCCCGGTGGATTCACTACACTTACGAATTTTAGGAATGATATAAATATATGGATGTCGTGGATCTTTGTTTGTTAATTTTTTAACGTCACTACTACTAAAAAATCCGAATCTTTCACCTCTGTCCAGTAAATCACTTAATTCATCTGTATAAGATTGTAAAGGATTCCCATCTAATTTAACATAAGACTCTTCTTCCAAAATAGCCTCAACAATGTGTTCATATTTATCAGTGTCCATTATCACCCATTTCCCACCTTTGTCTGCTTGTTTAACAGTCACCCTATCTAACTTCATTCTGAAATCTTGTAGAGCCATCCATTCACTTTTATTGAGATTAAACATTCTATTTTCTTTACAGAATATTTTATATGACTTCTCAATACAAGAAATTAATACTTGTTCGAATGAAGTGATAGTTATAGAACATTTGGGAGGAGAAAAGGTGCTATCACTGGAAAGGTTAGGTAATTCAATGTGCCCATACCCCTCCCCAAAAGAATAAGCTAAACTGTTTTCATCGGCTTACTTAAGAGTTTACTCTTGTCTGACATTTTTAGAGGTTAGAGGTTCAGAATTTCTGCCCACAGAACCTTGTGGTCTGTTCAACCATTACCCCTGGCAGTGGCAGAGTCCACGAGGAAGTTTGTTAATCACAGAGTATGTAGGACAGCAGTTATCACGCTATTTAAAGCACAGCAGTTAGAAGTTAAGAAGCTCTGCTGTTCCTCTGAATGCTTCATCTTTCGTTACCTGTGTATTATCTGACCTGTTGTGTTTCTTTTTGCATCCCTCCCTTCTCAGTTTTCACAATGGATAGAGGGTTTTTCTGTGGTTCATTTTCCACCCAAATAATAGCTGCTTTATAACCTCATGGTTTACAAATTCTGTGCAAAATCTGCATACACATGCACCTTTTTCTTTCTCTGATGGGTGTGCCCGACACTCTGTTTAATCAAATTAATTAAAACATTTGTTGGAAGTAAGCTATCCAAGAGGACATACCTGGTCTCATGGATGGCATTTATTAGAATTGTATCAACCTTTTCTATGCTGCTAGATCCTGTTTGTTTCATTCTACAGTTATCTTGGGTTATTGTCTAGGCTTACAATGGCCCATAAGGGCAGTTACCCTAGTATTCACCTATGAACCAATAAGATATGCAGGCATGTACACTGTTATCTGCCAGCTTACTATTATGTGACTCTGTCATATTCTGCAGTAAACCAGACCCCTGAATTCAACACTAGACTAGCTGCTCAGAAGTGCAACCATTAATGTTTGTTAGTTTACACTGACAAAAGTAAACAGATTTGTTCAGATTAACTTGTCAGTGAGGGCTTATTAGTAGTTCTTTGAGAAATGTCTCTTCTATCCAACTAAAACACCCTGGTTAATATGCATCAAACTGTGGTGTGTTTGTATTTTATAAACCAATATTTTGTTAGAAAGGATTTTTGTTATTAAAAAGCCTCACCCCAGTATTGAATATAAACCACTGCTGGATGCATAGCACACTGACCTTCCATGGACAGAGACTGTGTTTATTATGTTGTTTTATAATAGAAGGCTGTCTCTTTGTGAGCAGCATATATTGGGTCTGGACAGAACAAGAGTTAAAATGTAAGGGCTGAAGGGAAATGTTGTGTCCAAGATGAAGGCTGTGGTTCTCAAGCTGAAATATGGGATTGAATAACTGTGTTGAGACTCAGAGATGAAGATTCTGTCTGTATCATGCATCTGCAGCTCCTGGCATGTATGTCTATAAATGACCTTTGCCTCTCTTGCTTTCTACCTGTTCTGCAGTGTGTGTGTGTGTGATTTGATGAAGCTTTCTCCTCAAAAGAAAGACATACTCATTAGACTTAGCCTTGGAAAAAAAATGCAATGCATTTTAGTTTTACTTAATTTTTTGAGAAAAGACTAGCATTTGACATATGGCAGAAGCATTCATGGAGCTTAAGCTATTGCTTAAAAATACAGGATGTCTTTAGTTTCTGTACATGTGTAGGTTGTGTAAGGAAAATGTTAATGTAGAGTTTGTCCTAATAAAAGAGACATTGTTCGGTGATTTGGGGTGTGAGAGCCCTGTGAGAATGAGAATGTTACTGCAGTGACAGAGAAAGAGGGAGGTAGGAGTGTGTGTGTGTGTGTGTGTGTGTGTGTGTGTGTGTGCCTGTGTGTGCCTGTGTGTGTGTGTGTGTGTGTGTGTGTGTGTGTGTGTGTGTGTGTGTGTGTGTGTGTGTGTGTGTGTGGTGTGTGTGGGGGGGTGCATACCATGCAATTATCCAGATTTTTGCCTCATATTTTCGGTTTCTTTTTCATAAAATTGTGTTTTTCTGGCAAATCATTGAGGACTGAACTCAGAAAATAATGGCAGACATTTGAGCTTTAGTCTTCATATCTTTCAGAGAAGGCATACTAATGCAAAACATGTTGTTCTATCCACTTTCTAAGGAGGTAGATGGATGAATGTGTCTGACTCACACCTCTCAACAATACAGATTTTCACAGAATGTTCAGATTTTTGCATTATATTTTGGTCTGTTCCTCATTAAAATTCTGTTTTTGACAAATCACTGGGATGAGCTAAGGATTAAAGTTACTAAATAAATGACATGCATTTGAGTTTCAGACTTGATATCCTTCAGAAAATATATTCTAAAACAAATCCTGTTATTCTAGCAACTTTCTAAATGTGTCCCTAGTTTGGGGCGTGTGTGTGTGTGTGTGTGTGTGTGTGTGTGTGTGTGTGTGTGTGTGTGTGTGTGTGTGTGTGTGTGTGTGTGTGTGTGTAAAAGGGAGGAAGCATACCCCTCAGCTGTCCAGGTTTTTGCAGAATGTCCAGATTTTTGCCCCGTATTCCTCCTAAAAAGGATTTAAGTTGCTAAATAGTTTTAGACATAATATCCTTTAGAAAAATGCATACCAACACAAATCCTGTTATTCTAGCAATTTTATAAGTTCATGAAAGCAATATCTATAATCTGTCCCTGTCTATTTTAGGCTTTGTCCAGATTTCTTGCACTAAGAAGTTGAGATGTGTGTGTGTGTGTGTGTGTGTGTGTGTGTGTGTGTGTGTGTGTGTGTGAGAGAGAGAGAGAGAGAGAGAGAGAGAGAGAGCGAGAGAGAGAGAGAGAGAGAGACAGAGTCAGAGAGACAGAGAGGGAGAGAAATGCCCTAGTTAGATCTTGCAGGTGGAATTTATTTTCAAGTGCATTTTCAAGGAATTGTGAGCTTCAAGGGAAGCAAAGGTTACTGCTGCTCATGCTAAGTCTGCTTAAAATGTGCAACTGTTTTGTTTAGCAAATGGTATCATTATTGTGGTATAGAATTTTAAAGCAGTGTTAGCACAGCAGGTAGCATTTTTGCATCTTGATGCAAAGGGCTGTAGGTTCTGTTCCTACAACATGTACATTTGTATTTTAAGGGGGTATGGTACTGCAGTCCTTAGTATGTCCTCCTTTGGATGAGACACCTAATAACTATGAACCTATTACAATATACTAGCTAACCATTTCTTTTAATGTAACATAGGCAATTTATTCTTCAAGGGCAACAGGCACTGGATTTGTAAATGAAACACTTAAATATAAGTTGTTTTCTAACAACAACCTCTTCACTGGTTTCAGATCTCTTTAATGTGGAATTATTCAGATGACTTTTACTCCTGCAGAGATTCTGCATATTGATTGACATTGGTGGATTGTATGACAGAAGTTTGAGTGGCCCTTTAGGGTTGAAATGTTCTGAATTGGGCAGGTTGTCATTATTGGTTCATATGATTTGTTTCATTGCTTAAAGGAAACGTGCAGAACTATAAATTTAAAACACACTCTAACAAGTGGTGCTGTATTATACAAGGGATACAATTAAATTATTATATAGTATAATTAATACAGTCAGGAAGGTGAATCAAAGAATTTTTGCATGGTTTTAAAAATGTGTGCAAGGAGCCTATGATTTGGAAACAGCCCAAAGGTAAACTTACCCTGCCACTGGCCAGATGCATTTTCTTTGAATGTGGGTATCAGTGCTGTTTCAGTGAATGTGGGTTTCAAAGGTAGAGCAGTTTTAATGCTAAGTTCTGTTTTCATTGTAAGACTATTGCTTTGTTTAGGTTTAGTAAATGTCTATCAGTGTTTGTGCTATAAAATATGAAATAAGAGTTGTAAAAGAAATCTAAATATCTCTAATCATTGTAGAAGTAAAGCATAAAACAGTATGCACACTGAGAGATTTGAACAGTGTCTATGATAAATGGGGAGAAATATCCAAGTAATGGGACACTGGAATGGCTGAGTGGGCAGAGGGGGTGGGGCTGTGTGGGCGGGACTCTGTGGCTGTGTGGGCAGGGCTGTGTGGGCGGGGCTCTGGTTTTGCACCCCCCCCTGCAAAAAATCCTGCGGGCTCCCTTGGTAACAGTGTTTGTTTTAACATACATTTCCTGAGGGATTTGAAGTCTAAATCTCACATATATGTCATCATTTAATGACTTCAATCCTCAGATCACCCCAGTGATTTGCCAAAAAAAACTCACACATTTTATGAGGAACAGACCAAAAATATGAGCCAACAATCTGGACATTCTGTGAAAATCTGGACAGTTAAGGGGTATGAGCCCTACTTGATTTTGGAAGTGAGCAATATTAAATGCTCATATAGGGTGGCAATAATGTTTAAGTGTGTATGTTTAAAGGTGTATATGGCTATGCTTTTTATGGTCCCTTTGATTGTTTGCCTAATATTGCTCCTATGTTTTTATGTTCTCTTCTGTGAAAGAATTAGTTATTATTCCAGGCAGTCAGACAGAGGCTTGTATTGATTAATGCTACCTGCTTTGTGTGAAAACTCTTTCTCAGTAGAAATCCATCCATCCACCCATCCATCAAATACTGGTGAGTTAAATCAGAGTTCTATAGTGACCCCATCAACAGCCAACACCATCCACATAACTGTAATTAGGGCAGGGCAAAGAAGTTGCTGGGGGCTGAATCAGCAGTTGCTGGTGAGATGTGAGTGCAGTACCAGCATTCATTTAAAATGCTATGGGTGATACAGTGGCTCCATAATTAATGTTAATACTGCATTAGAGCTTGTACTTATGAGCTCAACATATCAGTAACTGCAGCAAGCTTGTTGCTACAGTTATAGTTATCAACTTATTACAGTTACAGATGACCTCTTTTTATACTCAGTTTTGTGCTGAGGTGGGATGTCAGTCTGAGGAACTACCCAGCGTGCCAGGCATCCTAGCTATGGCTCTGGACATTCAACTACTTATTAATTTAAATTTACTGGATATCATCCTTGTTGCTGGTAAGTGGCTTAGCATAAACTTGTTTTGGTCTTCTGTTTCTGTACCATGAAAACATTTTGCAGCCATATTCTGTATTATTGTTGTATGTTTACTGCATTTGCTTTACAGGAAAATTTGCTTTTGGGTCTCTTCTGTAGATAGAAATTCTGACACACTGAGATTACGCTATTATTCCTCTCCCTGAAAATGAATAGACAATAAGATGCAAACTAAAAAAATAGATAAACAGAACCTTGAAGTCACGCTTCCTTTTAAAAATTAGGAGTATAAAGTGATCTGGCCTTGATATTAGCAGGAGAATTTCCATTATTTCTGAAACACCAGGCCTAAAAGTATGTAAGCAATGACAGCAGGCTGTTAGAAGGCTAATGCTATACTAGAATATATAGTGAATAGTAGTACCCATAGAAAATAAAAGGATGTTAAGTATTGTGTGCTGTCAGTTGTTAAGACACCAGAAGAAGAACTATATGCAATTATTAGGAAGCCACATCAACAAAGATATAGAGAGAATGGAGACAGTCCGGACAGAGCATTAAATATTATTCAGTACCTGAAGCCATAGAAATAGTAACAAAGTGGCTTAATATGAATCGACATTCGTAGAACCCCCATTAGGCAAGTGAATCATTTAAATAACTTGGTCTCTGACAAAATATAATGTTTTTATCCTTTATTGACCAAGTTAGTCCCACAACCATACCTCTTATCACAAGAAATCCAGACAAAGCTTGAAATAATGGGGGGACAAATGCCCAAAAATAAGGACAGATTATAAATATTGTTCTTAGAAACTTAGAAAGTTGCTGGAATAACAGGATTTGTTTTAGCACACATTTCCCGAAGTATATGAAGTCTGAAACTCAAATGTAAGTCATTATTTGCTCTTCTTCAGGACATCCAAAACAATTCCCAACATGTCTTCATTTAAAAAAGCATAAAGGATTATCTCAATAGCAACTGGCTCTGCCCATGTATTGCTCCTGGCTAGTTTCTTTCTCATATTACTCCCAAATCCCTTTCTCATGTAACTCTGCTTATCACCTATAAACACTAGCTGTTTATCACCTTTAAACAGCTAGTGCTTATAATCCCATGGTTAATCTCTGATTAATTATATACATTTTATATATATGTATGTATATATATATATATATATATATATATATATATATTTATATATATATATATATATATATATATATATATATATATATATATATATATATATATATACACACACACACACACACACACATATATATGTATTATATAATTACTATGTGCTTTTTTCTCTTTCATGACAAACTGTCTCTTTGTAACTTTGTTAATTGCATTGTTTTGCGAATATTTGTGTTTGTGATTACTTTTCTTATGTAACTTCATTAATGGAATTCGTATGCTAATTCTGTGTTCATGACTACTTGCACTCATAACTATTGATACTATTCTTCAGCTTTTCACCCCAGGTCTCCACTGAAAACAGGCTACTTGCCCAGTCAGACACTGCCCGGTTAACAAATGTAACTAACTAGCTAAATAGGAAATGTAATTAAATTAAGTAAGTAAGTAAGTAAATTAGGAAATGTAATGTTTTTCTGTTTTACATTTCCTTTTTGTAAATTGGGATTGTTGGCAACTGTTAAACTTTTTTGTATATTGTTTGTAAATCTTTTTGAAAAAACTGTAATCTTTTTTGTACTATTGTTATGGAGCTTTTCTCTCCGGGTCTCCGCTGAAAACGGGTTACTTGCCCAGCCGGACTCTACCTGGTTAACAAATGTAAAATAAAATAAAATAAATAAATAAATAAATAAATAAATAAATGAATAAATACATTAATGAATGGATGAATAAATAAATAATTTAGTGACTTTAGTTCTCAGTGATTTGCCTGGAAACCACACATTTTATGAGGAACAGAAAAAAAGAATGAAGCAAAAATCTGGAATTCTGCAAAAATATGGACAGTGAAGAGGTATGCCCACTAGGCTAGAGGCCTCTTTTCAGGAAATATCCATGGTGGTATTTTTACTACTGTTTGTCTTTTCGGCTTTTCCTGGTTAGGGGTCGACACAGTGGAACTCCGGTCCACTAATGATTGGCAGTCGCTTTTTATGGTGCCGAGTTGACAGCCTGACACCCAACCTTCAGCGAAGGCATACCCATTCACAAATGTCTTTCGGAGGCCACTTGACCATGAGGAGGACATGCAGACTCCACACAGAAGGCACTCCAGCCGAGAACTGAACAGGAGAACCTCTTGCTGTGAGGCAATAACGCTACCGCTGTACCACCGTTGGTGGTATTTTTACTACTACTAGGGGAAATTTTGTCAGAGCATCTGGGAACTTCTCTTACTCTTTTGTAATATGCAGTGGGATCTTTTACATCCACCAGAGTTACCACCAACTCTAGTAGGTGGGACTTTGGTTTAAAGTCTCATCTGAAGGACTTCGAACATTATAATTGTTACATTTAAGCCACTGTAGCATACTCCCTTAAGAAATCATGCAAAAATATAATTGGGAAACATACACAAAATGAATTTTGCAAATGGGCTGTGATCCCTGCAAGCTCTAGATACGAAAGCTCTGCCTATATACTCCCATCTGTATGTATACTACTTCAGAAGACATGCAACTTCAGAGAAAATGGGAATCATTAAAAAATGTCCATCTTCTCTGAAACTCATGCCCTCAGATTTTGTACTAGAACACCTGTGAAAAGGAATTGTCCAATCTAATAAGATGGTAACATGTCAAAATTATTTTGTAATGATTTTCCATATTTGATGCTTTAAGCTGCAACAACACATCAGGCAATGGACAATAGTGCTCCTTAATAAATATTTAGAAGCACACAACATATTACAGACATTTTCAGATAAAACTGAGTGTTTTGTATCTAGCCATGGCAACAGCATTCCAGTATTTTTCTTTTCAAATAAATATATATAAAATTAAGATCTTATTAGGCTGTAAATCCATATAAAAAGCTGAGTATAAAAAACATTTAGTATTACATTGTTATTTGATGTCTTACTGTGTTTAAACATGTGAAAAAAATTAACCAACAAATGAAACATTAAGAGAACAGACAAGGTGAAATAACCGAATTATCAAGTGAAATGCCATACCTTATTCCAGATGAGGGTCTCCGGTTAGAAAACCTTTTTTGTTTTTGCAGAAATTACTATGGCTAAAAAGGGCAGTTTCCATGATCAAGGTAAATGCAATTTGTCCCAGTCCCCTTCAATAACACACATCGCACCAAATGACATTTGACAACCTTTATTAAATTTCCATAACATAGCTTTGATCACCAACTTTATTAATTACAACTATTCATGATATAATTGATTCTAAATACAGCATAACATCCTTATAATGTTAATCAGGGCAGCGTACCTACTCACCCTGCCCCAGTAAGCAGCATTCATACCTCTACTCACTTACTTTACTTATGAAGCAGCGTCCCATCTCACTTCATACACCATTCATTGTAATGTTAATCAGGGCAGCGTACCTACTCACCCTGCCCCACAAGCAGGGTCCATACCTCTGCTCACTTACTTTAACTATGAAGCAGCGTCCCCCACTCACTTCATACACCATCCATTGAATTACTTCCATCAAATAAGCACCATCCTTACCTCAGCTTGCTTATCTATTCAGCAAGCTTCCTCCAACTACTCATTTCCTTTCCCCAGATCCTTGAAATGAACATCCAAACATCAGAGGGGGAACAGAAGAGGGCAAACCTACCCCTCTTCTCCATCAACCAGCCTGCCCAGGCTGTTCCCCCTCCCTTCTACCCAAAATTGTTCAATCCACTTACCATAAAAGGAAGGGTCAAAGCAAACATCATTTGGTGTACCCATCATCTGTAAAGCAACTTAGAATCCCGTCATAAGCCTCTTTGCCATGCCATCACTGAAAAACACCCTAATGAAACAAAGTAAAATTACCGTGACCCTGTTGTAACACTGGAACATCAACACCAAGAGAATATATACCCTTTCAGCCCGCTACCTTCAAAGCTGAAATCGCAGCTCAACCTGAACAGATTGACAACTTACAACCACCACAAAACCACAAACCATAACCCCTTGAACTAAAATCGACACCCAGTCAAACAACTAGTATCAAGTCTCACACCCAACCAGCACCCCTTGACCTGGTTCCTGAAACTCGCCTATGCCCAACAATGAAGTACTTTACCTGCCCAGCATTAAACACCCCCTGATGCAAATCCCCTTGACAAATGCAATGTGGCTACCAAAATCAAAGACAGAATACATTTACCTTCCAGATCTATGCAGTACCCCATCTCTGACCCCATTGTGCAGTACAGAAATGACCGGGACTTCCATAACAACAGCCTCCATCACCTTTCAATTACTTTCCTTCAGATTGCCACCAATGCCCCATCAACTTCTGGACTTCCACCACTTTCGTCAGTAACTGTTACCCACTTGTGCTTGCCATGTGTAACCGCCTCACTCACCACTGCTTCCATCATCTGTGAATTCACTGTATTGCCACCACTGGTACTCAGCACACCACCATCTACAAAGAAAAAGACAAAATTAAACCCTCTAATAGTAATGAGAAGGCTCCACTTTATACCCACCTATTCCAAATTACAACTGCAGCGTTCCAAGACCCCATCTGCAAGAAAGGTAAAGACATGTAAAACATCCAAAATACATAACACACGTTCCAGTTAACACCCATTCCAAGACCTCTTCATGGACAACTGTGCTTCACATGGATGGGACGTCTGTTCCACAGATGGGGTAATCTCTGGGATATATACCTACCTCTCCAGCAGGTCCTATTTATATCACAGGCAAACTCTAAGTTATTGGCATGGGTAATTCTGGTGCTGTTTGTTTTGTAGATATGTGGGAGGTCCTCAGAGTGGGGTCCAACAATGCCTCGCACCCCCGGCATAGATCTCCCCCAAAAGCCTGTAGGACACATTACTTATGCCCTGTCTTCTTTTAGTGAGGATATGCCTGCTTATGTACATATCAAAGTTGGCATTGTACTCAATGTCAACAGACTTACAAACGTTGAAACCCTCAAGCAAGAAATTTAGTATCTCTAACCAACCAAGGTACTCTTCAGAGACTGAGAATAACTTACCTAGGTTCATCCCTCTAGGTCCAGGTAATGAGCATTAGTGTACCACCCTTCAAAAGCTAACTGGCTCACCCTGCCCCACGCTATTCTCTTAGAAGCCAAGATACCTTATAACTTATTAGATCATATCCCATCTCTCAGTAGAGGACAGCACTTTCTTAAGTAGCTCCTGCTACCTGAATCTCATTCCCAGCAGCCTTAAAGAAAATTAACAAGTTTGTACAATTCAGAAAACAACTTAAATGGCACCTAACAAAAGAAACCCACTGCACATGTTTTGACAGTCAGCAATAAACCTGTCTTCCACCTAATATTTAAAGCTTAATATATCAAAGTCTCATTGTCCTATTATGCATTGCCAGTTTGATTATTTTCTCTTGTTATTTGTACTTGACTGCAGTTGCACCAATCTTGTAATTAACTGGTTATTCAATATTACTTGTCTGTTCTATCTTATGTCATTTTACTGTAGCGTGGTACAAACATATGATCATTTACATGTATTTGTCATTGCCATTAAGGCACAGGTCATGACAGTAAAGGGTCTCAGCCTAAGTCAGCCACCTAGTTACCAACAGAAAGAAAGAAAGAAAGAAGGAAGGTTATGAATCACCCTATTATCACTGTTACTTTAGACACTTTATAAATTTAACTTTCCCTTATTATTGTGATGCAGAAAGTCATCACTGCCAAGTCACCAACCCAGGATCCAGAGCACCAGGATCAGAGCAATGGACCCCTACACCAAATCCTGTTGGACTAGGAGTTTGACAGCATAATCAGGTCTGCATGAGCACAACCTTCTGAGAGATATGAAGCAAAAAAAAAAAAAATAAATATATATATATATATATATATATATATATATATATATATATATTACACTTGCAATGGAATCGCATCGCCAATTAAAGCTACTCCTAGCATTACCATTCTACATTTATTTTTTGAGGCACTGACATCTCAGTGTATAACTCATCAACTAAGAAAGACAACTCATCAATTTTCTTTACTGTCACATTATATTTCATGTAATTCACTTGTGCAGTTCCCTTTCTATATGAAGCTGATGTATTTAAAAAATTTTCTTTTATAAAGTTCCTGTATGTTAGTTCAATAAACAAGCATTAAAACTATGTACAGAGTTCATAAGTTCATACTTCAATATTTATACGAAACATCAGGGTGAACCAAACCACCCTCATGACTGATGCCCCCCAAGAGAAACCATCAGAAAAATACTCCAAAATCCAGATCCCCCACAACAAGTAGGGCCAGTGGAAAGGGCAGAGATACCCGAAACAAAAGAAAATGCCAACTCACTGATTCCTCGATCGCCAGCCAAACCCACAGAAGAATCGCACACAAAAGCCAATGTCAGGCAAAGGAAACATCTGCCAAAGCCTTTTTTTTTTAAACCGACAAGAAACTCTGCCCATAAAGAGCCCTTTTAAACCAACAAGAAACTCTGCCCATAAAGAGGTCTGATGACAACCCAAAGCAACCAAAAGCCATAAAACCTCTGAAAAGTCACAAAGCCCTCATAACCTCAAAAGTCAACAATCAATACTGGACAAGCATCACACCCTGCCAACCCAACATAACCATTACCACCATCAGAAAGCACTTCAAACCTGGCACCATTACCACACGCCTCAAATTGACACTATTTAGCATTATACATTTCTATGTTATAATGTTGGTGCATGAAGGCTACTCATTTAAAGGAGTAAGCATGTATTTCCAAGTAACTTTCCAAGTCAGTGTTTATACTGCAAAGTGATATTTAGTATTTTGCTCAAATCTGGTGATTTATGCAGCATTATGCACTAGTTTTCAGTTTTCATGCATTAACTTCCAGACTCAGTATTGTTGCTTGAAAAGGTTAAGTTAAGTTGCACCACAATTGCTCAAACTTTCATGCTATTGTAGAACATTTTTTTTCAGTGCAGGACAGTTTCTGGATTTATTTTAAGGATTTAAAACTGTAGAGGAAGCAGAACAGAGGTGCTGTTCAGGCACTGCACGAGAAACTCCAGCCGCGCGCATGCACCACCATGGCTGCTGACAGCCAAATGCACTTCCCACAAAATGAGGAACTGCCGAAGCAGAAGTAAGGCCGCCCCTCCCAGGATCAAGGAAAGCCAAGCCAATACCATGCAACAAGCCCACATTCTAGCCGAGAAAATCCCCCAGCCCGCGAAAAAGCCATCGCGGCTCCCTGCAGCCCCAAAATGCCACTGGAAATATCAAGACAGGTAATTTTTTTTTTTTTTTTTTTTTTGTATATCTATTCTACAGAAGCAACTTCCGGCTTACAGCTGCACTCGCCTCAGCACTCGAAACACGCAAGGAAGCCGGATCCAGGAGGAAGACAAGAAAGGCAACCAACTTGCTCCATTCCCCATGGAGCCCTCCCCCAAGGTCCGATGCATATCCACAAATTCAATCAAAGAGGTCAGCCAGCACCCCGAAACCCAACCAGGCCTCCACTCCATGACTATGCTGGGGCAAAGTACCCCATCCAGCATTCAACAAGACAACACCACCAGGCCTCCACATCGAGATTATGCTGGGGCAACCCACACATCAGTGAACACTATTACCTATGTGAATCTCATAACTGACCACAGCAATGCCTCCATATAGCTGCTCTATCAACTTACCACACTCCTTCCAAGGCCTACCTTCCCACACACAACACTATCAGACAGGTTGTCATGGGCGTACCTTGCCATAGCAAGTTCACACCAAAATGTACCTAACCCCCCCCCCCCCCCATGAAGATGTCATGGGGCAACTTAGTTTGTTGCCAAACTTCATTTAGAGACATGTTTAGCTGCAATGAGGAAAGGCTCATTATCAGCATATTTTGCATATCCATGGACTATGTTGTATTACAACTAGTGGTAATCCTGTGGTAATTATTAGTGACCACACATACGCATGCCTTCATAAACACTCACACTCATACCCTTCCACTGTCCCTTATTTTACTGAATAATCTTGATCTTACACCATCCCTTATAAGTCACAGATGACTGCAGTCAGTTAATAATGTTAGACATTATTGTTTCATGACTCTTATTCTTATTTTGTGATATAAAACCTGTTGTTCTGTTAACTATTTAAGTGACTTAGAGTAATATTTAAGGAGTGCCACGGTGTCTAGTGTCCCCCCATACTTCTTATTAGTCAGAAATGGCTTCATTGTACAAATGTTGTTGTTCTGTTAACTATTTAAGTGACTTAGCACAAGATTTGAAGAGTGTTCCTGGTGTATAGTGCCTCCACACTTCTTTCTTTTGTTTCGTTAGAAAATATTTCATGCTGCAAATCCTGTTGTTATATTAATGGGTGTACCAATTAACTGGTGTCTAGTGTTCCTCTTTGTATAACAGACTTTACTCTTTAGCCTGTGGGAGCGGTATGGCAGCCACTTCCCACACACAGTCACAAACAGTCCCACATACACACAGACTTTCACAAAACATCACCCCAATCACACACTTGATTGGATCAACAATAAAACATGAGCAAATGTGAATAAAACTTAGTAAGGAATACTTTAGAACACTTAAATTAATTCTGAAAACAGCAGTGGTATCTAGGAACAAAATCCAAGCTATAAACCAGTTTGCTCTTCCTGTCCTAACGTACAGTTTTGGAGTGATTGACTGGCTCCAAAACGTATTGGATAGATTAGATAGGAAAACAAGAAGGATGCTTCATGCTCACCAAATGAGTTTTAAAAATCAAGTGTATACCAAAATTATATATTCCTCATTCTGAAGGAGGGATGGGCCTCCTTGAAACTGATTACATGTATAGATCTGCAATCGTGGAACTCCAGACATATCTACTGACCTCACAAGACCCAACTGTAGTGGAAGTTTTGAAACATGAGCAGAATAAATCTAAGATGACTTCTCTGATTAATTTAGCAGAACCAGAAGTAGATAAAAATAAGGCAGCAAGTGAATGTGCCGAAATACAAAAGAAAGAATATAAGGTGAAAGACAGGAAGAAAAGGCAAGAAATCTATAAAAAAACAAATATAGTTGCAAGTATAGAAAACTTCTGGAAGAACCTCATGTTGAACTGGAATGAACACAGGAATGCTTAAGGAGAGGCAAATTCAAACCAAGAGATGAAAGGTTAATATTGGCAGCCCAAGATAGTGGGCTACATACATGCTGGTTTACAAAGTCTATTGAACATGTGGGAGAAACAGACAAATGTAGGTTTTGTAAAACCGAATTGGAAACAGTTGCACACCTCGTTGTTGGTTGTGACACATTAATGGTAGAAGGACAGTATACTGAAAGGCATAATAATGTAGCAAGACTGTTGCACTGTGGATTGAGCAAACATTATGGTACTGAAGTGACTGAAAACACTGGCAACATGAGCCACAATGCATCATAGAAAATGATGGTTTATATCACATGGAATCACCCATTACCAACAGTTCAAAACACAGATCCAAGAAAACTGGATATTGTGGTCCAAGAAAAGAAGACAAAAGTAGCATTGATAATTGAAATTGCTACACCCGGTGACTACAGTTTCTTCTGTACAGAGTGACACAAATTATAAAATATCAGGATCTGCAGGCAGAAACGAGAGCAATGTGGAAGAAAGATACCTAGACAGTTCCAATAGTAGTTGGAGCAATGGGTCTTATAAAAAAGAATCTACAATCGTATTTAGATTAATATAACAATATTTAGATATGTTACCAAGCCATGTAACCCCATATTAACTGCAGAAGGAGTCATTACTGGGCACATTGCAAGTGCAGCGAAGAGCACTTTTAGCTGACATCAAAGATTGAAACAATACTAATTTCATGAACTTTAATCATACTTTGACTTAGGAATGGGGTCCATTCCCATCATAGTATTAGAAACCCAAAAGATTTGGAGAAATTAAAAATTGATTGTTCTCACAGACACACTCAACCATTCACACTTACACACACACAGATGCATGCACACACACACACACACACACACACACACACACACACACACACACACACACACACACACACACACACACACACACACACACACACACACACACTCACCCAAGACACATCCTACCCTAACAAGTATGCTCACATGCTGCCACTCAAACATACACACACTCTCACCCCCCCATCACCCCCACCACTTCCTTGCAGACAGCAGATTTTTTTTTTCATTTTTCATAGTCTTTCCCACTGACTACAATAGAGCAATGCAGCATTTATGTAGGCATTTCCAGGGAGGAGCTCATGGTTAATTAGCATGGGTACTCTCCCCAGAATGCATCATTACAATTTATTATGGCTGTGAAGATGGCCCACATCAGTGATTCTACAGAGCATGTATAATCACTGTGGTGGGCCTATCTATGGATCAGAAAGGGCAACTATCAGCAAAAACCTGACTACATTACATCAGCTCTTAATGAATCACAGCTCAAGTGTTGTCAGCTGTCTATGAAGGTGGGTAGTAGAACTGTCAGCAGAAAACTGACTACAGTACGTCAGCCCTTTATGAATCACAGGTCAAGTGTTGTCAGCTGTCTATGAAGGTGGGTAGTAGAACTGTCAGCAGAAAACTGACTACATTACATCAGCCCTTTATGAATCATAACTCAGGTGTTGTCAGCTGCCTATGAAGGTGGGTAGTAGCCTCTTGTGCCACATTACTTCTTTCTCTGTATCCCAGGGTCTCAACTGCAGCTGTTGTTCCCTGCTTGCATTGCTTGCTTATTGTTAAGTTTGCTAAAATGTTTAGTCTAAGCTTCTGTTCTCCCTGCCTTCTATATAGTCATGTATATTTTTTATTGCCCTGGTACATTTTTCTGCCTTTTTTTTACTGAATTCCATGTGCCATGTTTTAGACCATTAGTCAGAAGTCTTAATTTTTCATGCCTTCTTCAGTAGCAACCCTTCTGCATAATATTATTTAATTAGATAAACACATTTTCTTTTCAAAACCTCTGCGGTTAGTTATAAAGAGATGGAAACTACTATGAGTTACACAGATAATCTTCATTTAAAGAGTAACAAAGTACTTGTAAATGAGTTGAATACAACATAAAGATTAGAAGCACAAAAACACAGTTCATTACCAAACAACTAAATTAACTAGTAGCCTTATTGCGTGAAAGATAATTTAACACAGCATGAATCATACAGTCAGGCAGTATAACAGTCCTTTGTAGCACTACATTAACTGAAGTTGTTCTTTTCTGCATAAAATGGCTGAATATTTTCATCTTAGGGAGATATAAAGTGCTGACTTTGGGTCAGGTGACATAAGTTCGATTAGTGGTTCATGTGCCTGATAGAGCTGGCAGCTCAACCATCCTTGAGAGGAGACAACTCTGGGTCTCCGCTTGGGTGACACCTAACTGGAACACTTGGCATTGCAGCCATGGACCATGAGCTTGTAGAGCTGGTGCTGCCATGGTACAAATACACAGAACCCAGGGGTTAAGTATGCAGACGTTTTCTTCTTGTGAACAGCAGAGTGCACAGAGTTTAGGGAGCTGCCAAAAGGGATGGAGTGTCCACTAGGTTGTTTTAGGCCACTCAGCAGGACCAGCAAGCTGTTTTTTTCACCCTATAATCTGAATATTACTTATACAGAAAGGATAAGATGCCAAGCTTACCCAGTTAGTGCACCTGATGATGCCTCACAGGATGAATACGCCAAATATCTGCAAATAGAGGAGCCATCAAACAACGTTATGTGGACAACAAATGGTTAAGAATTCCAGCTGCAAAAATAATCACAGTATTTCTACTAAAACTGTGTGTTCCCCATTACCAAAGTGCATATTCTTAATATCAACATATATACCTTTATAATTGTGCAGTAGTTAGAGTTACTGTCTCACATACACAGGGTGCTGTGGTCAAGACTCCATGATACATTTAAATATGAATTATAGTCATATATGATTCTTCTGTATCATTCAGCATCGAAGAAGCATGGGACTGAATGTTAATCTAAGCTGCTTCTGCATATTTGATTTTCATTTCCTTTTATACTTCACATCATAGTGAAAATTGGTTTGCAGGTAGCTCAAGTACCAACACTTTGAAAACTAAAAGGCATTTCAAACAGAAAAACAGCAAATTGAAAAACTCGCTGTTATAACTTTCAAGTAATTTTCAGAGGACTTTTTCCCAGTGCATCTTCAGTGTGTGTGTGTGTGTGTGTGTGTGTGTGTGTGTGTGTGTGTGTGTGTGTGTGTGTGTGTGCGCGTGCATGTGTGTGTGTGTGTGTGTGTGTGTGTGTGTGTGTGTGTGTGTGTGTGTGTGTGTGTGTGCGTGATGATAAGTGGTACAAAAGACTATAAGTTACCTTGTTTGACTAAACTGATGAATATTACTAAGCAACTACTATAGCAACCTCCGACATGGTGTCAGAACTGGGATCTTCTCGACGAAAGAAATCCCCAGATGATAGATAATACCACACTGTATCACCTGAAATGAGTCCATAAGATCAGACTCAAATTACTTTACCAATAAAAGGCATTTTACCTCACAAATTTAATCTATTTAGCCCAGAAGAAATAAATCTATTCAACAGCAATGAAGTTTAACCCGCTGGAGTCATTTACTTGCCTCCTATTTTTCAGTTTTAGTTCTATTTTCTCTATAGCTATTTTTTAATCATTTTTAATCATGCAGCATTTGTACATCAGTTTGCTATATCTTTGTTTGAATATATTTGCTAACTATATTTTATTTTATAGTGATATACTATTTTTTTTAACTGAATGCATCTACACTGTTTCTCTTTATGGAGATTGCCTCCCCAGGTCCCTTGTTGCCCTGCTGCACCTAAGCAGTAAACAAAGGCAATAAATAAATAACTAAGCATAAATAAATAAATATTTTTTTTTATTTTTATTTATTTGCGTGTGTCTGTGTGTGCATAAATATATATGTATGTTTACATGGGAAGCAGAAAATATAAGCATGAATTATAACAATCAAACTTCCTGGTGCCATTAGGTCATACATTTAAAACACTGAATGTATGAACCTATAAATCAGCACAGATAATACCACAATTCAAAAACTGCCTGATCATATTCAGGTTACAATGTCCTTACTTGTACTACTGATATAATGTGTTTTAGGAAACCATTACTTCTCATTTCTGCATTCTAATCTTTTGCCCATTTAAACTCATTTGGGAAATTTCTTCTTATATTTGGATATTTTGTTTTTGTAAGTTAATTATGTGGCATTTCATTATGAACACAATTGACAACACCAGAAAACATCCACAACGTAATCACTGACATTATATCAGTTTAAAATTGTATAAAAACCTTCAGACAGATTTCGGATGCAGTGATTATAAACTACCACAGCCTTACCTTAAGGTCAGTTGGACAGGTAGGTGGAACAAAAATTCTAAACATTAAGCACAGATGCAGGCAACATATTTCACTCTAGGATCTCATTGTCTGGGAAATTTAACACATTCTAGCAGCACATCCCACTAGTGTGTGATCACTAACTCATGCTTAGATTTTTCTGTTGTGGCAAGCTCTATTTAGATGTCTTCAGAGCTAAGAGGATGAAATTACATGTTCACAAATATCAATGTTTTAAGGCTGACTATAGTGCCTTTAGTACCAAGATACTCCTTTCAACACTGGAAGATAGCCAGGTGCATTTCACCTCCATGAATTCATACCATGAGTTTAATGTCCTAAAGTACAGAAGCTACTTTGACAGAATTTGAAAGAAATTATGGGTGTATGATGAAGTATTCATGACTGTTATGTATGACAGCTGGTATATCACACTTCAGGTCTACTTATTCTAAGGCAAAATCCAAACTTCCTATGTTTTTATTTTTGTTTTCAGGTCTATAGGCCCATTTTCAAACAGTGTAGCATTAGAGCCTAGATATTTTTTCTGTCAGAATATTTAACAGCCACAATGTAAATGACAGGAAAAATTTGAAAAAAATCAGTAAGTGCCAGTTAATACAATGTTTACTTATGCACTGATTAGAAGCTATTGATCTATTTTCAGGGCTGACCTGAGAACAATTGACTGGTTGCATGCATTGCTTAGGTTAACCCAACATGCATTTGATAGGTGTGGAAATGAAAGCCCTCTTACTAGAAAAAGGGGTACTTATATGTAATTTATTAGCATAGCCTTTATTTTCTACCAAAATGGCCAAATCAGCTAGATCCAATTTTATATGGTCAAGTGGCTAGCCCTGACACAGCGCACAGTATGTGATCCATGTAGTCTTCTCAAGAGGATATTGTGCACCACAGTTAATGCCCATAGTGGTTGGTATGTGCAACTCTTCCCCCTTAAAGGCATCATCTAGAGTCCGTGCTGCTGCCCACAACTCAATTATTGGCAGCCTTTGAGGTGGAAAAACTCAGCTTGTGTTTGGGAGGTGGGAGGAACCTCACAGAGAGAGAACATGGAAACTCAGTACAGGCATTGGTCGGAGGTTAGACTCAGAGCATGTACCAAGTGCATGGGAGGTGAAGACCTTAACCAGTATGAGACTCTGATCAAGAAAGATTCTGAGCAAGAACTTCAACAAAGAATAGGGGAATGGAATGCAAAACTGAATGCACAAAGAATGAAACTGAGTACAGATAAGACAGTTGTAAGGCCAGCAAATTGGGGAATCCAAAGAAGCTGAGAAGAAGAGCTAGTTAAGCAGATTAACAACTTAAGTATATGGGATGGGTGGATGAGAAAAAGAGAGGTCCAAATGAGGAGGTCAAAGCTAGAATCAGAGGGGCTGCAGCCAATTGGTACAGAGTGTGAGGGACAGTGTATGACAGAACAATGCCAAAGAAGCTGAGAAACAAGGTATACAAAACAGTGGTGCAATGAGTACTTCAATCTGGCACAGTAACCTGGACAGCAAAGGCACAACAGTTAAGGAAGCAAGTGATGATGGTTTTGCCTGAGATGGCACACTATGGGACGGTTGAAGAAATAAGGACGTCAGAGCAGAAGCCAAAATAGCTCCAGTTGCAGAGAAGGTCAAAGAAAACAGACTACTGTGGTTCAGGCACATGTGCAGAAAAGCAAAGGACAATCTAGTGATGAAGATTTGGGGCAGACAGGAAAAGAGCATGAGGGAATATGGACATCCAACAAACAGGTGGATGGATAATGTGAGAAAAGACATATGACAATCAAGTGTGACTGTCAAAGATGGTAGGAGAGCAGCATTGAATCAAGAGGGATGTCAACAGTTGACATACCCCAACCCCATGCAGAAAATTGGAAAAGGGGGTTGATGATGATGATGATTTATTTTCTACCATCAGTCTGTAGTACTGTTCCATACAGTCACTCTTCATTTTGTCCTTTGGGTGAGATGTTAAACCAAGGTCCCAGCTGCTTCAAGTATGGGAAGTTCTGTGATGCATTGCTCTGGCCAAATTTTCCTAACAGCAGAAATACCATCTCAAGTCTCCCCTGAAAAGGAGAACACCAGTCTAACTGGTCTAGCCAAGTCAACAAACGATAAAGAAAGAAAGAAAGATATTTAAATTATCATTCAGACTAAACCCAGAAAAAAAAAACACCTTAGATGCTACATTGGTAACAGCACAAAGGAGCAGCAACTTGTAGTATTTTACTTGCAAAGTATGTGACACTGATTTGGCAATCTTTGATTCTCCCTCCTCTGCAAAGATCGATAAGTGCCTTTTCTAATTTAAACAGGCCTATATTATTCTGTACACCCAGTTAAAATAACAGTAATTTCTTAAGTATTGTTCATTGCCAAAATAAACAAGCTACCAGGATAATGCAGACATCCTCAAATATTTTCATGAGATGATAATTAAAAAGATAGAAACTTCTTACCACAAACCAGAGGATAATTGACAAACTGTATTACTGCATATAACCTAAAAACTCAGAGCATAAGAGAAATACATCATTACTGTTACAACAAAGAATCAAAGCCTACACAGAGCACTATCTTCATAAAAAAATGAAAACCCAAATATCATGATCTTAAGGCTTTTATGTGAGTGCATGGAAGGGAATGTGAAAACAGAGTAAGCAATTATTTCTTTACAGTGAGCAAAAGGCAAATGAATGCATAATTCAACATAGGCATGGTTCAAAACAGGGGTAGAATTGTAGAATGCACTGAATGTAAACAAAACATTTCTCAGAGTGGAGGAAGAAGAGGGATGTAGGTTGACAAGATCATTAACTTAACAAAAATATACTAAGATGGTAAACTAGGTGGAGCAAACAATCATTATTTGTTAAAAGTCACCATTTCCGCATTGTCTGTTAAATGTATTATTATTATTGACAGATCATCTGGAGTCTAGAGAGCCCGGTGGTGCCTCTCTTCAACATACTTAAACTAATCAAACATCACTGATTGCTCTGACTGTCTGGCAGCAGAGGAAGTGCTCCTTTAAGAGAGCGTGTAAGTGCAGATATGAACAGCAAAGGTCTAATTGGAGCTAATTGCATAGTTATTTTATTTGCTGTGTATAATGAAGCATGACCCACTGAGCTAGGATGATTAATTTCCTGTTGAGTCTAGGAGCTGTGTATGAATTACAGGGGTCTTTGGGATTCATAGTGTGAACAGCCTGTGCACTAAGCAAACATATTACTCTGGGGATCACAGTTCAGCCTGTTCCTTGCTACGTGATATTCATAAAATCTCAGTCCATTTTAAGGCAGTAATAAGGAAACACAAGACTCCACAGAGAGTTTTACTTTGAACAGACATTTTGTGTCACTTCTAATAAAACTACACTTAGCCAACATGATTAATTTGTCACTACATAAACTCTTTTGATTTAGCATACATTAAATAATTTCATTGTTTGGTAAGCGGAGTAAGATGTTTGAAAGGAGGGATTATGCCATATTACAATTTAGATTAAGCAAATCCTATAACCTAAATGACTCATAAGATTGCAATGCATACTGTGTGTTTAATCAAGGAAGCACACTAAGAAAAAGAATTGCCACAGATATGTATGTAAGACACTATTTTTTTCAGATACACCATTTTTTGGAACCAGAACAATTCAAAAATACTTGTTGCTGCAAACATTTATATTATAGCCATGGCCCTTATCTACAATATGTGTATCAGGATGTGTGGTAATGATTGCATTCCATAGTTCTAGTGGCTGGCTGTAAGATTTGGACAGGGTTATGACGTGATCAAGATCTTCTTATTCAGTTTTTGGCACATACATGATGTAAGAAACTATAGTGTACATTGTCTGCTATTGGCTGTAAATGTGTCTGTACAAAGAAGTATTCTATAAGTGCTGGTACAACCTTAACAGTCAGCGCAGCACAGTAAGGCAACTTTTGCCACACTGTGGATATCAATACAGCAATGAGTTCTGGTAGGTCATAGTAAATCTATGGAGAATAAGCTACCTCTATATTTAGAAGCAAAAGCAAGAGGGTCATTAGATGTCTGATACCTAAACGAATCTAGGATGTAATACTGGGGGACAACACATCCATAGGAAGGCATCTGCAACAACAAGGATATTTGTGCAGAGGATGTCCTTGTCCTTGTGTGAATATGGGCCCTAAAAGAAGGATTAAGGACTTCATGTAACTAAAGCTGACTAATGACATCATTCTCAGTAGACATCACAAATATCACCATGCCTTTCTAAACCTAGTCATGCAGAACAGAATGCAAAAAATGACTGCTATTTAAATGCACAACTGGAAACCAGTGCTTGAATCCTATCATCTGTAAATTTGTCTGAAATTTACCTCATGAGCTAATGAGTATGATGACAGATAAAAAGGAAGGCATGCTTGTATAAAAAGGAGCATTTATTTGGACAACTAATAACAATAGTGACATTATACATCAATACACCCCACCTAAGACCAATTATCGACAGGTGAAGAGTATGTTCACTGAAATCTTGGGATATGGGGAAAGTATGCTGTCTATTATATGAGACTGGAACATGATACATGCCAGAAGTGACATAAAAATAGTTCTAGTAATCACAAAATAGTGAAGGCAGAGATACAAACAAAAAATATTAAACATATGACATTCTACTGAAGCACACAAAAACAAACAGACAAAAAAAGCTACAAAAATGGAAGAAATTAAAGCCTTAGACTAACACAGACAAGTTATCCAGTGGCATGTATTGTCACATGTTTTATTTCTGGGGCAATCGTGTTCTTTGCAGGTAGAAGACAAATATCTACAAAAAGAGAAAAGTGGATGCAAAGTTTTATATGGCAGGTCATTAAGTCTGGGATATACTACAACTTCCTAAAGGACACAGAGGAGTTGTGGTTCCTAACCTAAGACAATATAATAAGACATTTTATGTACAATGTCAGAATGAAGGATATGCAGCAAAATGGAAGGAAATGGTACAAGAAGAGGACTCAATAATAAAAAGGCAAGATCTATTAAAATGAATGTATGGATAGAAAAGGAAAAATGCAGTTGCATACTATTACTTTCAATAAAGTAAGAAATAGAATCCTAATGAATGAGGAATCAAGGAGATAAAAATAAGACAGCCTATCCATAGGAATTACAAAACAGCAAAAGAAGAGCAGAACGATAGAGTGGCATTGGAGCTATCCACAATTAGTCCGACAGTATCCGTGTGAAACGAAATTACCAGAGGGAATTTTAGACTCGAAAACTGCAAAACAGAAATATGGCAGCTGGAATAAGAAGGATTAAAACAGAAAGATTAGAAACATGGAAACAAAAAAAGTACTAAAACAACGAACCTCTGAAAAACCAACTTTAATGACAATAAAAGATTAGCTCTTTCGTTCCAAAAAGTTAGAACTTCCATCAGACGATTCATTACACACACCCCACTTCATTAAATACCTTAATTCAACCATGTGACCAACTTAAAAACTTAAAGCAACATCTTAAAATATTTAAAAATGTTTAAAGCTACACAGCCTACCCATTACCCAACATATCTCATATTACATATAACAATTTAAAACAAACCATGTACAACATATACATATATTACCTAGACAACATAAACATAAAAATAAAATTGTAAATGTAGCTTTTTAATGCCCTCAGTTTCAATAAGGGGGCAATAGATGCATAATCATTCAACCCCGGCCATCTATAGAATTGAAATAAACCTGCCAAAACAATTCCCGTTTTTCCAATATTAATTCCCACGGGCTTCCTCTAGGATTACGTTCCACCTTTTCAACCACCATAAACCCATATTTATGATCCCCTGAAGTCATAATATGTATACACAAAGCATTACTGGTCCTACCTTTTGTAATATCATGTATATATTCATATATTCTCTCCCAAAATATCTGTTCAGTTTTTCCTATATAAAAACAGTCACAAGACTGGCATAAATCAATATATACTAGACCACTGCTTTCACAATTATGGTTTCCTTTCAGGAGAAACATATTACCCTGTACTTCAGATCTATCACTCTCCAGGATAAATCTACAACTGCTACATCTATCACATCTAACTAATCCAGGTGACTTCCTATGAACCATTCTTGTTGAAAATAGATCCTTCAAGTTCATACCTCTGCTATATACAATGAATGGTTTACTCGAAATTCTACTTTTTACATTTGAGTCCTCCCTCAACACCTTCCATTTCTTATTGATTATATGTCCAATAGCTGGGCTATCAACATTAAAGGTAATAATGAAAGTCTGTGATGTCAGGGACTGCGTCCCATCCTCAATATTACATTCCAATTCTTGCCCAACTATATTTGCTAAAGCCTGCTTATCAGTTAAAATAGTACCAGTTGGCCCATTTTACATTTACCAAATACTTCAGATACCAGTTCATCAATTAACGCCCCTGGATAGCCCCTTCCCTAAAACATGCATTTAAGTAATTCACATTCAGAAAAATAAAAATCCTCATCCCTAGTACACATGCGAGCAGCCCTAATTAGTTGTCCCTTAACCACCGCCCGTCTTTGTTTGAATGGATGGGCACAACTAAAATGCATGAAAGAGTTTGAGTAAGTGGGCTTCCTATATACTGTAGCCACATACCAAGACTTTTCTTTATCCCTACTTAACAACACATCCAATTAAGCAATACTATCCTTCCCAACCACATGCGAAAATTTCAAAAAAGGGGTAGTACCATTTATATACTCCAAGAATGCATCAATTAATTCTGATTGGCCCTGCCATAAAATAAAATATCATCCAAATAACGTAAATACATCCTAAAACAATTGGAACAATGACGTTCGTGGTTTTAGTACTTTTTTGTTTTTTTAGTTTGTCTTTTAGTTTGGTTTTTGGTTGCTTTGAAGATTAGAAACACGTTGTAGGCTACAACAGAGATACTGTCTAGTCAGAATTAACAGTTTTGACAAACAAGCTTAGAGACGGGGAAATGGGGCAAAATTGCCTAATAACACAAGCTGTTAATAAGGTAATGATCCTTAAGAAAAAAATATAGTAAGTCAGGAATGGGAAGGCTGGGAGAGATTCTTTGAAAAGGAAATTCCAGTGTTATAGTGGGAAAAGTAATAATGCTACCTAAAGAGGCAATTAAATCAAGAAAGTATAGGATTTCTTGATAGAAATGCTACTACAATTTTATATACTCCCACAACATTGTCAAAGATGTTCCTAGTTGTCTGTTCTTACTGCCGGACATACCAAGAAGAGGAAAAGGATAATGGACACTTTTATTTTGGTTATATAGGCTATCAGACAGTAAAAGGGATCCCTGAGTGGTCAGGAACCATGTCTGATGCCAACTATCTATTTTTGGGAGGGAACTAAAATCAGTCAATGAAGAAGAAACTTAATATGGATTGTAACGCTCTTAGCAAAGAAGCCCATAACTAGGAAAGTGAAAAAGTGCTATCTTCCTAACAACCAAAGACATAATTTATTTAGTGAATGTACTGTGTGACCAAGAAGGAAAAGTCATAGATACTAACCACTGGAGACTAGTTAACAGATGGCTGTAATGGGATGAGATGCTATTCAATATGCCAGTAGATTGAACAAGGAATGGTGGGTTTAACATAAAATACACACCTTGTTTGATAATTGCAGAGGCTAAGTAAAAGATTAAGGAAGCTGAAAAAAATAAAAAATAAAAAATAAAATAGACAGCACTGTTTCTACCCAACTGACTACCAAGGATTTGTTAAAATGGACGAGGATAGTAGAAAGGGGAAAAACAACTTTTAGTGCTTGCTCATTTTTATATAAATAATGAATTGAAAATACAACAATAGTCTAATGTAACAAAGGAAAATGAAGGTGCTAAAGTTTTATTTAAATCATTGAATTAGAGATTTATGTGTTTTGTAAACAAAGGGAGAGACATAACTACTGTAATTATCACTATAGATTGAGCTGTATTAGTTAGCGGGATTAGAGGTAGATCACATGATTAGAAGTCCAACTGCTGATGAAGGCTTGTACACCATGCATTAGGTTATACACTATATACAACTGATTAGTAACTACACTGAAATAATTAAGTTATATCTTTAAAAAAAGAAAGAAAGTGCTGCTGGTGAAAATGCACATATAGGTCTGATCAGGGAAACAGCATATCAAAGTTCACTAAAACCACAGAATCTGGCTGAAGAGGTAACATTTTGATAGTTAAAATAAAATAAAAAACATGTATCAAAAGATGAGCCCTTTTGCACTAGTAACAGTACTTTTTCAGATCTAAAATTTATCAGACCAAGTAGATACATATACACATTATGTAACCAATCAATTTTTTAATGATCTTAATTTAAGCACAGGTTTTAAAGGCACAAAGTGATGTAATCCTTATGTGCAAGTATGATCTTTCCCTTTCAGCTTTTCCCGGTTAAGGGTCGCCACGGTGGAACTCTGGTCCGCTGATTGGCAGTTGATTTTTATGGTGCCAAGGTGCCAGCCCGATGCCCAACCTTCAAAGAAGGCACGCCCATTCACGCATGTCTTTTGAACGCCACTCGACGATGGGGAGGACATGCAGACTCCACACAGAAGGTGCTCCAGCCGAGAATTGAACGAGAGAACCTCTTGCTGTGAGGCAACAATGCTACCGCTGCACCACCGCGGCTTCTCCTTATGTGCAAGTATGAGAATCCATTTTGTTTCTAGCCACTCTGTCTGAACTTTAACTTCTCCCCCTCTATCTGTGACAAGTAACTACTCAATAACCATGAATTTAAAACTGTCTCCTGCATCTTCCTTAACAACATGCTTTGCTAAATCTTTCTTCAAGTTTTGCCTATTAATATTGTAAAGGTGTTCCCTGAGCAGCCAGAGCCTTTTCTTGAAGTTTAGGACATATACCACAGTAGGCTGCTTGTGGGATTCACACTTACCCTCCCACTCATCTCAAATCAAATCTAGAGGCTCCCTCACCCTATGCCCATACAGCAACTCAAAGGGTAAAAAAATCTGTGGATTCCTGGGGAACCTCTCAGTCTCTAAGGCATCTGTTAGTTTTTCACACATAGTAACAACTACAGGTTTGACAGATAGCAAGATATATAAAATTTTGTGTGCTACAATTAGTAAATACATTAAACTCAAAAACCCTATGGGAAATTGGATGCACAAATACACCATCAGTACTAATATATCTACAAACATTGCATCCATTACAGGGAAAAGTCCCTTTCTTCTTACTTATTCTGTTACTCAAATCATCCTTTATATTTAGCAGTTTATAGCAAAGCAATTTCTTAAGTGAAGGGGCATTCTTGAACACAAAACGCAGTTGAGTATCAAGCACATTCCTGCACTTATTGTCAGACATCAGAATACCCTTTGTTTCTTAACTGTTTCACACACTGGAGCTACATCACTGGAATAAGTCAAACACATCCTAAGTCCATTCTCAAATTTAACTCTATAATTGTCAGATTCCATATTGTTGGTGTGAAAGAATGGTCTGGCTCTGTCTTGTCTGCAAGCAACCACATCATTTTGCATTTGTAGAATCTCAGAGTCACAGTATCCTATCTGTCTAAACTCTTCAGTTAAGACATCAAAAGCCTTATTATCTTTAGTATGAAATCGGGTGTTCCTAAAGAACTGACCCTTCATAGCATTAGTTTTAACCCTCTTGGGGTGCATACATTTTGCATGTAATTTGTTATTAACCTCGCATGATTTTTTAATACATTTTTGTATTAAAACCATTGCCACAGATATAGATAGAAACATCTAAAAAAATCTATAGAATCATTCGAACAATTATGGGTAAACCTAAGAAAATCAGTAGTCGTATGTAAATAAGCAAGGAACTTATCTAACTGTTCAGTAGAGCCCACCCAAATAAAAAATGCATCATCAACAAAATGTCCATATTATAAAATAAAATGATGAAAAGAGTTGCAATCATTAAAAACATACTGCTTCTCCCATTGTGTTTATACTAAATTAACATAGCTGTTGGCACAGCTGGTGCCCATATCTACACCTACATTCTGAATATAATAATGTCCTTAAAAATAAAATGCATTATTGCATAAAACAACATCTAATAAGGAACATATTAATTCTACCTTCTGCATAGAATATGCAGAATGCTTATTTAGAAAACATCTAATATATTCAATCCCCATTACATTTGGAATTAATAAAAACAGAAATTATATCCATGGTGACCACTAAAAAGTCACCATGGGAAGTATTTTTAGACCACTCACCTAGTCTTTTCAAAAAGTGTTTGGTATCCTTCAAAACCATCTCTAGTTGTTTTTCAAAAAAAATAGAGAGGGGATCTGTGACCCAACCTCTCCCGGACACAACTGCTCGCATAGATGGTTTACTGAAGATTTTATGTACTTTGGGGAGGCCATAAATAGTCAGGATAAGAGGATGTTCTACTCTAATGAAATCAAATAGCTGTTTACTTACAGCATGTTCAATAAACAAGTCATGAACAAAACTGTCTACTCTAGAAATCAACTTATTAATATCAAACTTGGCACATTTAGTATATGTAAAGGAATCATCCAACATTAATAGCATACTTGATATATAGTCCCTAGTGTCCATAACAACAATTCCTCATCCTTTGCCTGCAGGATGTATGTATACATCTTCTCATGCAATTAAGCCACAAAGTGCTTCATATTGTACTTTATTCAAATTAATGATGTATGCAAATGTCTCTTATAAAAGTAGTCATAAATATCATCCTCCCATAGCTTGTTAAAGGCTTCAAGTAGTGGAGAGTTCACTGGTATAAATTCACTGGGTTATCTCAAAGAACAAGCTGAAACAGTATGTCCTCCAAACATTAATTTCAAAGAAATATTATGAGCAAACAACCTAAAATCAAGTAGCACATCAACTAAGATTGATTTCCAAGTAGGAACAAAAGAAAGTCCAAGATTCAAGACTTCACATTCTAACTCATTTAGTATAGGTGATGAAATATTAATGATCAAACCTTTTGTATTTTCTGCTGCACTGCTGGGCCAAGCTCTAATTGACTCAAAATTTGTTGCCTCTTTTGACCTTGTCTGTTCCTGCTTTTGGAGTGACCTCTTACTTCCTGCTTTAACAAGCTCACTGGTTCAGGAAACTGCAGCTTTAAAAAAGACTGTATCTTAGGCATCCATAACTCCAGTAGCAGTATTATATGATTCAGAAGGACTCAAAGTTTTCTGTTCTGTAATATCGGCACTAGCCCACCTAGTAGCCTCAGGAGTGGTAGGGTCCAAGTGGCTCTCATCAAATCTCAAACACTGGAAGTTCTCTGTTAGCTGTATAAGCCTTGTGGAGTCAGAGACACACCTCTCATTATCATGCAATGAGGTGATTGGTCTATTAGGAATGGCTGTATCATTACACTCATTCATGTCATTCTCTCTGTTCCGCCTATTTTGAGTAACTCTCAGCCAGGAAAACATCCAACCATTTTTAAAGTCTGAAACAACTCTTTGCAATTTCTGTTTCTTGACTTCAGTTAAGTGTTTCTCATAAGTACAAACATCAGAGAGCAGGTTATCCCATTTCCGTACATGTTAAGGATCATTAAGCAATTAATTAGCATATTCCAAATCACGGACTATTTCGGTCTGTACAGTGTCTTCAGTGGGTCTAAAAAGTCTCACTAACAGCTCCATATACTTATAGCTGGTCTCTAAATTCAAAGCCTGCCATTCCTTCAAAAGTTTAATAAAAGCATTACCATAAGTGGGCATTTTCCACACACACAATCCCCTTGGAGCCACTTTTAATTCAAGGCAGGCTTGAAGATGTAGTCTCTGCCATTGTAACCTCTTAAACTTATAGAGGTTATTCTCTAGCCATTTAAATGTCTTCTTAAAAATCTTCAGATTATGTTCTTGAAATATCTGGTGCTGGAAGATTTAAATTCTCATATATTAAAAGCAGTGGATTATCACTTACACTCAAAACATGATCCAGTCAGCCAAGAGTCTTATTTCTATCAGGAATCAGAGGAACATAATCCAATTCTATTTCTCCTCCTTCAGCCATGCTCCCAAAAATAAAATGAGCAATAAGACTAAAACAAGCAGGACAGGAGCACTTCAGGCAAACAGTGAGTATTCACCAAAACCACAACAGCTGGCTGAAGAGGTAACACTTTAATAGTAAAATAAAATAAAAAAATATGTATCAAAAGATGAGCTCTTTTGCACTAGTAACAGTGATTCTTCAGATCTAAAATTCATCAGACAAAGTAGGTGTATATACACATTAAGTAACCAATCAATGATTTAACTATCTTAATTTAAGCACGTTTTAAAGGCACAAAGTCATTTAACCCTTTCTCTTGTGTGTTCATTTCCCAACCCTTAGTGAGATACCGCATAGTTTCATTGAAGCATAAGAAAAAGTTAAACCAAGATACTGGTTTTAGCACGGATATCTACCATAACAACAAAAATGGGAATAGTGATGGAAGAGCAGAGAATCCTGAGTGTGCTACAACTCCTACTGATGGAAGAAAGTGAAAGTGATGGTTAATGTACATACAGTCTTGGGTTGTGAGAGATGGGAGGGATACTACAATAGCAAATAAGGACTTGATGAAGAAGTGTGTGTGTGCATGTGTGCGTGTGTGTGCACATGTGTGCATGTGTGTGTGTGTGCGTGTGTGCGTGTGTGATATTTTTGGTGTCCATTTTCCACTCTGATATATTTGGCTACAAGTCATTTCCACTGTAAACCTGAAAAGATATCAGAAATAACACTAAATTATTTTTCCTGACAGGTATAGAAGAAGTTACACATTTGTCTTATCTATGAGTGCATAGCTTTGTCATGTTGTAACAAATGTTATCAATTATTCATACCTGCTGAGTGAGTCTTGGAAATGTAAAGCTATTCCTTTTCAGTTGAAGTTTCACATTTTACTAAAACAAATGACCATACGAATTAATTTAGGTGCAGAGTAAAGTCCTTATATGCCTTTAAATAAAATTCATATTTTCAGCTGTACTAGTGCACTTGAAGTTCATTTTTTTAAATTTCTTCAATTTATGGCTGGGTATGGTGTATGTCCACCTAATATTAACTCTAAAATTACAGATGAACCTTTCCAACAAGTGGAAATCCTGGATTTATTTTTTTCAGTGCCAGCTGATCCTGACTGGCCTCAGGGACAGTCAGAGTATATACACTGTCACATTTTTATAGGCAAGGAAACAGTTATAGTATCCATAATATTTTGGTTGTAAAAAGAATAAAAAAGAAAGTAATTCCAGGCATATGATAAACTACTATTAAATACTGTGGGTAAAGCACCAGCCTGGAACTAAAATCATTTTTTTCAGTATTTTTCTAATCAAATTTCTAAATGAATGAGCCTGCATAGAATTAATTTGCATTCACCATACAGTACTCTCCAAATACTCTCAACCTCTCACTGAAATGGCAAAAATATTTATATATTTAACTGCTACCTAAATAACCAACTAAGCTGCATGTGGGCTCTCTCTTTAGCAAGTCCCACTTCTGTAAAATTTTAGAATGTATACATTTAACTACTTTCCCTGGATAAATCTAAATAGAAATGCAACTACTCTATGTCTAACTGGAACTAAGTATAATGCAATGTAAACAAATGGAGAGTTTCTCCCATGGCCTCCACTGAAAATGGGCATTACCTAGTCAGACTAAATATTTTTTGAAGTATATCTTAATTTCTGCACTTTCTTAACCCTGTATGTGACATTCCATTTCAATATCACCACTTGATTAAAATGTATTCTCCTGAAGAATAAGGCTGGCATTTTAAAAAAGAACATGAGGAAATTTACAACATTAGTGGATAGAGTTGTCGCCTCACAGCAAGAAGTTCTCCCGTTCGATTCTCAGCTGGAGCACCTTCTGTGTGGAGTCTGCATGTCCTCCCCGTGGTTGAGTGACGTAAAGACATGCAGGTAGATCTGTGCGTGAATGGGTGTGCCTTCTTTAAAGGTTGGGTGTCGGGCTGGCAACTTGGCACCATAAAAATCCACTGCCAGTCATTAGTGCACAAGAGTTCCACTTTGGCGACACCTAACCAGGAAAAGCCAAAAGACTTTAGTGGATACAGTGAAGTTTAGATTGTTCAACAAAAAAGCATACTGAAACCATGGCACAATGTAAGTAAAATTTATTGCAAAATTGTATACTCCTCAGAGCATAATAAAACACATGAATGTAATAAAACACACTAATGGGTTTTCATTAAAAGCTTCTACACATATAATTTAAATAAAGCTACCAAAACTGATTTAAATCATGATTGAAGTCATGTTATTAAAACACCATTTTAAGATATAAATAATTCATTTCAAATATATTAATTATATTAAATGAAATACAATACATCTTACGAAATCTAGCATTTAAACTTGTTTTCTTCAAATTAGGTTTAATAAAAAACTATCATTTTATATCTGCTTGCTGGATAGCATTTATTTCAATAATCCATTTTAATTCTGTAAAATACATGAAATCATCTTCTTTTAAATGCATACTAAAATATTCAATGGCCATAAAATAAAAAAATAATTTCCATCATCTGCATTCTTAATGGGCTTTCCAAGTGCATTCATTTTATTTTTATGTAAAATTTCTTTTATATGCTCCCGCATGCCTTCCTTTAATTGCCGTAAAATGCAGTACACTGTAAACATGTTGCTAACTAAATCTCATGCCGAGTCTTAAAATTTGCAAACAATAAAATAATTGTATTCTTTCCATGTTACTGAATGTTTGAAATAATTATTTTGACATATATTCTTACATATGTGCATTACAAGATCTAGAGGGTGAGGGTGTGCACTGTGTTGGTTAAATATGTTTATGTACATTATGTAGAATATTCTTATAACATAATTGTATAGCACTAAAAAGCCTAAATTGGTTACAAATGCCTCAGCAACTAACATATACACAGCTTCTTATCACCTATGAAATTATCCAGCATCCATCTGCCTGTCCAGCACTAAAACATTCTACACAGCTGTGTTCCCAGTCAGTCATTGTGATCCAGTGATTAAAAATTCCTGGCTCCGTACAAACCTATCACATTTGCTGGGCATTGTCTGCCCTCATACAAGGTTGCTAAGGCCTGTATCTACCAGGTCAATACTCACCTTACCATCTTTCAAAACCACTCTGAAAGACTTCCTAGCTAAAATCTGTCTCTGTTTTGCTCAAAACCAGGATAAACTCTATCCCTAAATGTGAATATGTACCTTTTCATTCCTTGTACTTACTTACTCTCTCATCTTCATTTACTTCCTTATTTCTATAAAATTCTCTTCCCTGACTTTCTCTCTAAATATACCAAAAGCCTGTTTTCCCTCACTTCATATAGCAATTCCTGTTTGTACAAGACTAATTTACCTTTAATTTCTCTACAAACTGTCTAAAATTTAATATCTAAATATTAAATGATTGTCATAAAACTTTAATCAATTCTTAACCAATGTTTTTATATTATGTTTAATTTGTTTTAATTATTTAAACCGCAGATATTTCGTTTTATTTTTGAAGATTGTAAAATTATTGTTCTTAAAGTGTTTTGTAATAATTTGGAGTTTTTCTCCCCAGGCCTCTGCTGAAAAAAGGACTTCTCCCAGTCGGACTTTCCTGGTAATTAAATATCAACAAATAAATATGTAATTGTGTTTTAAGCGTTTTTATTTTTGTATTTAAATCTTGGCGTAGCACTAGTAGTTCTAGAAATGTCTTTGATCACTTTTGAAATATTACAGGTTTTCTTGAATATCTTACAGGTATGATGCATGTTTTGTGAATATATTAGAGATATTTTAAGGTCTTTGTCACTGAAATTATCAGTTAATACATTACTATCAACAGAATTTATGTGGATCTTATAAAACCAAAGAAAGGTTTTCCTTTCATTTTCCTTTCTGATTTGAGATAATGACCTCCAAAATCTATATTAGGGCTACATAATCCTTTACAGCAAAATCATGTTTTAAAATTTCTATAGATGAGCTAAATTCATAATCATCAGTAGTCACTCTAGACATTCTTAAAAGATGATCTCTTCAAGCATATATATCTCTGAGTGATGATGCATACTATCCTTTTGTAAATATGCTTTTTTATACATTTCTTTAAAATTTTTGTATGCAACCATTTGTTCAGGTCCCCTTCAAGAAACACATTACACCAAATGACATTTGACGACCTTTATTAAATTTCCATAAACATAAATATTCATTCATTCAACCAAACATGATACAGGTGAAATAACATCCATGTAAAATTATCTTAGGACAGGACAGCGTAAACCTGCTCATCCTGATGAGCAAGCAGTGTCCATACATCCACTCACTTACTTATGAAGCAGCATACCCACTCACTTCCATTACCCTTTATCGATACTTATCAAGCAGCGTACCCACTCATTTTCATTACCATTTATTGCATTATACCATCAACCAAATAAGCAGCTTCCTCCGCTTATTTATGTACTCAAGCAGCATAACCGCTCACTTTCCTTTCCAAATTTATTGAATTGACCATCCAGCACCAGAGGGGGAACAGAAGAGGGCAATCATGCCCCTCTTCTGTGCTTACCTGCCTGACCAGGCTGTTCCCCCTCTCTGCAGCACACTTCCAGCAAACTAAACACCATTAATACATCCGGCCAAAAATCATTCAGTGTAGCCCGTCCCCACTAACCAAGGTGGGTAGAGTTAAATCCTAAAATCCTATCACATAGCAAAATAAACAGTTACCAAAACAGCTGAAAACAAAAACACTGACTCTTCACCTATGCTAAGATAACCTAGAATTGCACTGCACATGAGCTAGATAATCCTCACTTCATGACCAATGGCAGCTCCACAATGACTTCAAGGGCATTATAAAAACCACGCAGAGTCAACTACATGCCATCATGCCACATTCCAACCCCATTTACCATACAATCCAATAATAACCAAATGAGCTTTCCTTAATGCCAGAGCAATAACAATTCTAATGACTCCCCCCATTACCAACCAAAATAGTATCATTAAACTCCCGTTGTCTAAGAATCCCACCATCAAACTATCTCTTAAAATATATATTTTTTATTAAATGTAGGGCTTATCCAGGATTTGAACTCAGGACCTCTCACACCCAAAGCAAGAATCATACCCCCAAACCAACAAGCCACCCCCATAAAACAGCTCAACAGTCATCATGGCATTCTAGAAACTCAACAAGACATGCCATACTATTTCATTATTAACCTCAGTTGGATACCCTCATACCAATGAGAACTCTTTTGCTCAGGTGCAAAATCCATCCAGACATTAAACCAACCAGCCGTTATAACATGAAATGGTTAAACAACCATCATGCATTGTTAGCAGCCCAACCACCATCAGCCCAGTAAGTTCCATATTGGTAACTGGAAACAAACCATAATCCCCCAACAACCCTAATGAACCTCCTACACCAGCTAACACAAACACCAAAAGTAAAATACTCCATGTCCCCTCAATCATCCTCCCTCACACAAGCCACTGACTCAACCCCCTAACTTGTAAACCTTATCACATACATAGCCAAAGTGACAAACAAGCCACCAAAGCTCTATGACATAACTAGCCAAATTAGCCAACTACCTAAACCGCTGAAATTATAACACTAATCCCACTCCAATGCTAATATAACCAACCATAACCTTGCCTAACCTGCATATATTAACAAAATTGACACTCACCTAAGAACCCATAGTAGCTTACAATGATTCCAAATTGTTACCCCCCCCAAAATGTACCACCCAAACACTGAACTCAAAGCCACACAAAAGCAAATTTAAGAATAGCCTACTATCATGCCTAACTGAAGCCTTGTTTTACTGCCCAATGGACATAATACCCATATGAAATTTCCTTTTCAAAACCAATTTTAATAGCAATTCAACCACACCAACCACCCAATGTAATGAAAAAAACATTTAATATCATTATAGCATTTGCTGATCAACAAAAACACTCTATGAATGACTTCAATACACCCATTACAAAGAAAAAACACACACCATGAACTGTAGTCCAGTAACCTATATTACCTACATCAACCCTCGACACACAAACTATCCTGTCAATGGCCACTATCAGTTAATCATCACCCTATTAAACCTACCCTGAACCTACATGCCAATGAAACCCTTAACCCAGATTGAGCTTGAGTAACATTATCACCTGTGTAACTATACTACTCGCAGCTAACACCTCATTGACTGACTGAACTGCCCAACCTTGATCCCAAAGCGGACAGATGCCCAATCTTTCTCACCAACTCCTACCCAGGGCAACTGCAACACAGATTTAATCACTATGGCAATGCCCTACAATAAGCCATCAATATAAAGGGAGTTCCAGGCCCCTGCAACACCAATTAAACCAAACTATCAATCCCCTGCCGTAAGCCTACCTTAAGAACTTGCCTTGCTTAAGGCTTCCCTCTTCTGCTTAACCACAAAGCCCCAGTTCCTGCAACATCCCCAACATACCTGTATACCTATCATGCCCCATAAAACTCCAACCTGCCTCTAAAAGTCATACATACCTGGAAATTGCCTCTACCCCACCTGTGGTACACTGTACTCCTCCCCATAAACAACTCCCACCTAGCTTCACCCTGCCCCATACCTTCTCCTCACATGCCCCCAATACCTCCTATCTGAACCAACACTGACATACCTTTATGAACACAAAGTAAGATTACCTCTGACCTTATAGTGCCCACTCCTGCAACAGAACACTCCAGATCAGATCCTCTACCAAAACTCAACAACTTTGAAATCCACTTACTTCCATCAGTAATTGTTGTCCACTTGTGCTCTCCATGTGTAATCTCTTCGCACGCCACTGCTTCTATCATCTGCAAATTCACTGTGTATCACCACAACTAGTACTCGACACATCACCATCTACAAAGAAAAGGACAAAATTAAACCCTCTAATATGTAAAGAGAAGGCTCCACCTTATACCCGCCTTGACTCCTATTTAGTTACACTTGCCTAAAATCCTCTAAATCCCTCCCTACCCCTACTTCACTTCCTCCCAAATATCATCCATTCCTATTTAACCCTATCCTCACTATCCTCCCAAATCCTCCTACTCTAACTTAACCCCCCAACCTTGAAGATGTCCCTGAACAAAATGGTCTGTTCCAAACCTCATTTGTACTCCTTTATACACATTCATCAAAAATTTATTGTATCTAAACATCAGTTTAAATCAAACTTTAGAAATATTGTAGTAGATTGTAATTAAACATTAATTTTGTAATGTATCAATTTTTCCACCCCATATAAAAATATATCATCTACAAATCTGCCATAGAGTTAAATATTTGTCCTATATTCATTTTCATTCAGAACAAATTATTTCTCCAAATGTACTAACACAAGGGCCAGAATTCATAGTCCATGACACAGTGGCACAGTGTATAGCATTGTCACGTATAGCAAGAGGTTTCCATGGTTTAATTCTTATTTGGGGTGCCTTCTGTGTGTAGTCTGCATGTCCTTGCTTTGTTTACATGGGTTTCCTCCATGTGCTCTGGTTCACTCCCACATGCCAAAGACATACAAAAGGTAGACTCAACACTCTATGTTTGTCATAAGTTTGAGTGTATAGTGTGAAAGAAATACCATGGCATGGCTAGCTACAGGATGGTATAAACCTTTGCTCTAGATCATTGTCAATGGTGAAGCAATACCCTGAACCCATGTGTAAAAATGGGAAAAAGGGTATTATGGATGGATTCATAGTCCATATCTTCACATTTTCATAGTGGTAATATGAAAAGGATGGCACTATGTTGTTATGCAAATCACAGACTTTCGGGATGAAAATAAATTCCATCTAAATCAACCTCAAGGTTATGCTGCTAAAAACTAGGAGTTTTAATATGAAACTGCACTCACTGGAAGCAGTACTCACCCTGGAGGACACAGATATTTGTGCAGTCACGGAGACCTGGTTTAAGGCTGTGGAGGGCACCCCAGCCATACCAGGATACACCTCCTTCCACACGTTCAGACCACAAACAGATGACAAGAAAACTAAAGGAGGCATTGCATTAATATTCATTTAAGATAACTACACCTCCAGACTGGTTAAATGGTATGATTCCCTGGAGATACTTCAGGAGCAATTAACAGTTGGTAGCATACCTATTCAAGTCATTGCCAGCTACAAGACTCCCTCCATGAATCAGGACTCCCACTCTGCCTATTTGGATCTACTTGAGTCTATCAAGATACATCTGAAAATAATGGTTTTGGGTGATTTTAACTACCCATCCATTGACTGGGTAAATTCCTCATGCACAAACTCACTTGCCCAAAGGTTCCTCAACTTTGTTAACTCCAGTTCCTTGGACCAACTAGTTGACACCCCCACAAAGGGTGCCAACATCCTGGATTTGATGCTTACCAATATGGGAGACACTGTAGCACTTTCACTGTGAGATCTTCCCTGGTGAGATCTGACCACAAATCAACCTCATGCAAAGTAACTATCATACCTGATCCCCCCAGCAGCAACTAAACTAAAAAAACCTCTCCAAAGCAGATTATAACCTCTTATGGGATGGTATAAATAGCTTCACTGCACCTCCCTCTTCAGATGGAACTGGCAACAATGCCGAGTTCTACACCAATGCTTTATACAAACACCTGTATAACTGCATTGACTTGGGCATACCTGATAGGATCAAAACAAGCTCCTCAAGGAAGAGCAAACCTATCTGGTGGACAACTGCCGTTAACATGTTTTACAATAAGAGGAAGACATTGCTGTCTAAGAGTAAGAGAGAGTGAGCCCTAAAGTGAAAACACTCCCTCCTCAGCATAAACAAGCAAATAAGACTTCTTGTGAAGTCCTCCAAAGCAAATAATGAATCCAAATTACCTTCCTCAACTAAGGACAACCATAAGATATTCTTTAATTATATCTGTAACCTAAAAGGAAAGGCTCAAATTTGTGCCAAACTGGTAGCTAATGATACAACATATACTGGGCCTGTGGACATAGTTAACCTGTTGATTGGCAGGTTCTGTGAAAACTTCACTCCCCTGTGCCCACCACACATACCCCATGACATCCCTACAACCTGTCCCCTACCTTGTATCTCTAAAGAGCAGGTTGTAAATGCCTTAAGGCCAAAAACACAGCATCTATGAGACCTGACAACATCCCAGGCTGCATCCTACATGGATACAACAATAATTAGCAACACCATTAGGTACACTTTTCAATCATAGTCTAAGCATCAATTTCATCCCAGCTGAATGGAAAATGGCCACTGTTATTCTCTTGCACAAAGGTGATGTTTCCACTGACCCTGGGAACTATAGACCTATTAGCCTGACTAGCCTTATTTGCAGGATAATAAAGTAAATCATCATGGACCTTATCAACAAAGATATAGGTAATCTCCAAACACTTGATCCTACTGAGTTTGGATTTGTCAAGTGGAGATCAGGCCTTCTAAACCTGGTGGAGTTCTTCAAGACAGTCACCAAGGCCCTGGATGAGGGGAAATCTATGCATACCACCTACATAGACTTAGCCAATGTGTTTAACACTATCCCCCACTCAGGTGTCATTGACAAACTCACCCAGCTAGATATCAACCCTTATATCATATGATGGGTTGCTAAATGGCTCACTGATAGAACCCATATAGTCAAAATAGGGGAACCCACCTCCACCTCCCAGCATCAGACCTGTAACCAGTGGTGTTCCACGGGGATCAGTCCTGAGACCTCTACTGTTTGTAATCTATTTCTCTGGAGTACAAGCAAAAACTAAATGCCTGTGGCTGACAATGTTTGCTGATGACTGCAACCTGTGAGCAGTCATAGAATCTCCAAATTATGTCAACATCCTACAAGAGGGTCTTACACAAACAAATGATTGGTGCCAAAGTCATGGCCATAAACTCAATTCAAAACAATGTATTGTCATCCTTTTTGGTGAGAGTGATGTTGCTGTAAACTACCACATCAATAGCAACACATTACATACCTTAAGTATGCACTCAGTGGTGATAGACGTGGGCACACAGGTTGACAGCAACCTTACCTTTGACCACCATGTCTCCACAGTGGTAAGGGGAGCATTCTATATTGCTCATCTCAAAACTACGGGTATTACCTCCATAAAAAAATAAATAAATAAGTTACAGTCCCCCTGTACTCTTCCCTCATCAGGCCAATAATTGAGTACAATGTCCCTTTTGATATGTACCTTTCCAAGCACCTGCAGCAATTGGAAAGACCACAAAGGTTCATCACAAGGAAAATTCAAGATATTCAGCATTTGTCCTATATGAATCATCTGAAATTACTGTCACTTTATTCTGTTTCATACAGACTACTCAGTGGTGATCTCTACCTTGAATACAAGGCAATCTCTGATCCTGCTTTATTGGAAATGCTGCATATCCATATGTCAAATGGTACATGGTCTACTAGTGCTAAAGACCTTAACATGGTATGTGACATTAATAGAACCTGCTGGAGGGATAGATTTGCTTCCCAGAGGTTACCACACCATTAGAACAGACTCCCACTTCATGTCAAACAAAGGACCTCATTGGTCTTTTTCAAACACAGTCTGGATGATTGGATGGTTAACCATAAATTCACCCCAGGGGTTCCATCTGTGTCCATCTTGGACAGAGGCAATAGGTGCTTATCATGGAAATAAGGGTAGAACTTGGCTAGACTTATAAGGGCCATAGGACCATTAGCCTAGTAATTTCCTATGATCCTATGAATACATAAATGTGGAAGTATTTTGTTAAATATGCCAACCTATCACAAAAGTGTAATATGCTTAAGACATATAAGCAATAGGGGGTAGTTCATCCACAGATAAGGCCCCTTACCTATTTATGTATCAATAGAAGTAATAGAGATGAATACATAATGAACTTATCTGCATACCAGACAAATGGCCCTGAACTTACTGCAGTAAGCAGCAAGTTAATAGAATACTACAGAAATGCAAGGGTAAAGGAAAGTGTTTCATTTTTTCTAATCAGGCATGTGTTTGTGCATACATGGATAAGCTACTGAAGGGGTCATTGAGAGAAATGTTTCATTTCAAGCCAGTGAAGTTATTTTGCACCACATGGATTAAATCAGGAGGTGGTGTTAACTTTTTGAAGAAATTTCATTGATAATATGTGTATATATGTGTATGTTTGTATATATTTTTCATATGAGTACATACACACATTATGAGAGGGTGCTGTATTTTTTATGTAAACTTTGTGAATTTTTTTCGTGATGTTTTTGCTGTAGAATTCATTGTAATTTTGTAAGAAAACCAGCCCAGCAAGTCAGGACCCGAAAGCCAGCAGCAAAATTAGTCCAATAGGTGGTACGAATTGTAGCGGTAGCCAGATGATTTTGAAATAATAGCAATCTTTATTTGATCAAACCAATAGACCAAGCGCTTTCACCCGAGTAATGGGCTTTTTCAAGGACAAATATGTGAGCACTGTTGTGCACATTCTTTAAATATTATAATTCATGTCACATGATCAAATTAATTAACTTATAATTGTATCCTACATTCCCTAAAGAAATAGGTCACTAAAAAACTAAACAGCATGTTAAACATTCTTTGGAGGCTAAATCCATATATAAATAACATATGTAAATTTCCAATCAATATGCTAATAAACATAACTTTAAAAAGAGGTTTGTATAAACCTTCTGAACAGTAAAAATTCGTTTAAAAATGTAATACATACAACTTTAAATTTAAGCCGCCTGCTGTAATAAATGAATTCAACATTTTTAATTAATATAATAAAATTTATAACTGTACTAAATGATATAAAATATTCCTTCCCAAATTCTATAAAATAAATTGGTTAGGAATTCAATCCCTAAAACCTTCACAGTATCCTGAATAACAATGAAGAAAGTGAATACCATAAAATTAATAAAAGGACTAACAAATACCAATAAAAGGTACAAAGGAGGGAATGTATATCTGAACTCCCTGTGCTGCAACAGTATATAAAGTGAGGGGAATAGACAAAAATGTTATAAGCGTGCTTTTCTTAGCTTTAAGACACTCATGATGTTGATACTGTCATTCAAACCGGGAAACTTGTTAGAGTTCAGCTTCAATTGCCAGTATAATTCACGGTACTCTAACCTTGTTTCCCAGTTACCACCTCTGATATCTTGTGTTATTTGCTCTAGTACAAAAAATTTTACATTCATTTTTTTACATGTTAAGGAGTGTTTGTAAAAGGCATTACTTTCCTTCTGTTTAATCACGTCATTGAAATGCTCATAAACCCTTCTCCTTAAATAACACTCAGTTTTTCCTATATAAAAACTATCACAGGTTTTACATATCCCTAAATATACTACCCCCTTTGTACCACAATTATAGTATTTCTTGGAAATAAAATTAAATTTCCTGGAGAGGATGTTAATCCGTTCCTGATTAATCATGGCATGGCATTGGTTGCACTTGCCACATGAGTATGTGCCAAATTTCCTTTTGTTTTTGTCAATCTCTAAAGTATGTTTAGTTTCAAAAATTTCCTTCAAGTTCTTATTTCTTTTTCTAACAAAATGTGGTCGCTCTGAAACAAAAATTTTTGTTTCTTCATGTAAACCTAGAATAGGCCAATATTTGGATACAATACCCTTAATTTCTTCAGAATTCCTATTAAAAGTGTAAATAAAACTGCTTTTACCATCCATTTTGTTCTCATGGTTACTCTGTATCAAGTTAGAAGAACCTGTTCTTAACAGTGGGGGGTACCACATGTCCCTTTTTTGTCTAATCTCCTGCACCAGGTCTTCAAACAGCTTGTTTGGTTAACCTTTCTCTAAGAAAAAAACTTTTAGAATCTGCACTTCTTCTGTGAAATTTTTTAATGTGCTACACATTCGAGAGGCCTGAATCAACTGTCCCTTAATAATACCCCTCTTTTGAAAGTGTGGATGCCCACTATTGTAATGGAGGTATGAGTTGGAGAATGAACTCTTTCTATATAATTTGGATTGAAAACATTGATTGTCATAATCTTTAACAATGGTTACATCCAAATAGTGTAATTCGTTCTTGTTGATGTTATGTGTAAATTTCAAAAATGATGTAGTATTATTAATATAGTACAAGAATTCAAGAAAACTCTCCTCACTACCCCTCCAAAAAATGCAAATGTCATCCAAAAACCTTCTATAATGTAAAATATTATGGTGCCACTTACTTTTATTTGTAATTTTGCTGCTGCAAAGTTCTATGGGAAATGTAGTAGTTTTTCATTACTAAGGGATGTGTTTATGTATAATGTGCACTGGTCACTTTAAAAGTGGGATGTAGGGATACATTTTAAAACACAATTGTTTAATTGTTTAACTGTTTAGTATATTTAAGTTTTAGAATTTGACATGTTGATATCCCTTGAAGGCGAAATGCAGAGGTACCTGGATTAAAGCTGTTTGGTACTCCAAATCTGTGTACGCCTTTTGGATTTATTAAATGATTTTGCATGCCTGGGCAGATTACTGAAGTAATTGTTGGGAGAAATGTTTCATTTGGAGTCAGGGGCATGCATGTGCATACATGGGTGGACTAGTGAAGGGATCATTGGTGGAAATGTTTCATTTGGAATTAGTTGGAGTTAGTGAAGTGCTTGTCCATACTTGAATGTTGACTGGAGTAGTGAGGGTAATATTTTGTTTTGGTGCTTGGACATACAGCTGAAGGGATTGGTGGAGGAAGTGTTTCATTTTGGTGCTTGAGCATACTTGACATACAACTAAAGGGAACAGTGGGGAAATGTTTCATTTTGATGTTTGTACATACTTGGAAATAATGCTGAGGAGATTGGTTGAGGAAGTGTTTCTACATACTTGGAAATACTGCTGAGGAGATTGGTTGAGGAAGTGTTTCATTTTGGTGCTTGTGCAGACATGGGCAGACTATTGATGGGATCGTTGGGTTGAAATGTTTCACTTGGTGTTGAGGATGTGCTTGTGCCTTCATAGGCAGACTACTGAAGGCGGGGCAGGGGAAATGTGTCACTTGGTGTCAGGGACATGCTTGTGCACACATGGGCAGACTAGCAAAGGGATCACTGAGGAAATGTTTCATTTGCAGTCAGTGAAGTGCTTGTGCCTGCTTGGATGTACTGCTGAAGGGAGTTCTGGGGAAAATGTTTCATTTTGGTGTTTCGACATACTGCTGAAGTGATTCTTGTGGGAAGTATTTCCTTTTGGTGCCTCTGCATACTTGGACATATTACTGAAGGGATCGGTGGGGAAATGTTTCATGCTGATATTTTTGCATATTTGGATACAGAGCGGGATCATGGTCAAGTAGAACCCCAGGCAGGGTGATGAAGATGTCTTCCCCATGGCAGCACCCCTTCACAGCCATTCTACTGTCCCATTACTTTGCTATTTCTTGACAGTTAACATAAATCCTGTTCAAAGCTGTCAGTGTGCATATTATTTTCTTCTTTACGAACACCAAAAAAACCCACACTTAAGCACAAGTTAAACTAATGAACAAACCAAAATGCCCAACCGGCAAGAAAAGCTCACTTGATAGCAAAATAAGTTAAGCACTTTCATCCTTTATTTACAAGAACTTCTTCAGAACATTTGTAGAAATCAAATGAGACCTTAATAACTACTTTAGTTACACTATCCATTACTATGAATCATCCAGTGAATTTTTACTTGTTAATTAATTATTTAAATTGTTTGAATTACAGATTTTAAAGCAATACACAACACAAATGTATTCTTCAGAACACATTTGATGTTAATAACTTTGTTTAAACCAGTTTTTTTATCTGCTGTAAATGTGATTTGCCATCTCTTTTAATTTTATTCCAACATTATTAAAAATATTAGTGAAAGGTGTTTGATCAACTTTATCGAACACAGAGAACATACATTTTCTAAATGTTTTACATTCTGCAGCATGTTTTGATAGTGAATTTGTTGTATCTTTTTTCTTTATAGCTGCACAATGTTCAGAAATTCTCTGAGAGTGTGTTCTAATGGTTTTCCTCACTTAGAATGCCTCAGAACTATTGCATGTAGCTAAACAAAATAGCCCTGCACTTTTACATGTATACCTACACTTAGCAGTGATTTAAATATTTTAAAAAACACACTGTGTGTGTAGAATTTATAAATCTATAATACTTGCAGCTTCAAAGTCCCAACTGGACCCAACACCAAAGGAATATTATTGACCACTTTGTTTTCAAGCATCCCCTTAATATTGGACACCTTCTTCTATATGAATAATGGATGGTCACCTATAATCTTAGCCAATTCTGAGTTACCCAAAATTATTTTCCAGTTGTCAACCACAATTCTGCGGATTCTGTCAAAATCCACACTAATAGGAATTGGAAACGAACAACTCCTCTAATTTGTGTGAAGGCTTCCATCACTCTCCCTTTTTGATGTTAACCCATAAATCAAAATAGGGGAAAACTTTGTATGCCTAAAGGTAATAACATAATTTTTGATTTGTTCTAATTTCCAAGCATGGTATTCCATATTGGAAAACATGGACATTACATTGTCCACTTCAATTATGAAATTCACATCATCATGGATTAACGTACTTAGGTGTATAATCTGCCTTGTAATAATGTTCCACTTCATAAATTGGTTTACCTTTGGGCTGTTTTCAAACCATATGCCTGTTGCACACATATTTAGGACCATGCATACATGCATGTATTCTGTGATGCACCATCCTGATTATATTAAATTGTATTCCTTGTACAATACAGCCCCACTTGTTAGATTGTGTTTTAAATTTGTAGGTTTGAACATTTTTTTTCCAGTAACCAATGAGCCAAAACATATGAACCAATATTGACAAAACTACCCATTACAGAACATTTCAGCCACCAAAAGGCCACTCATTACAATCCACCAATATCAGTTAATATACACACTCTCTGCAGAAGTAAAAGCCATCTGAATAATTCCACATTAAAGATATCTATAACTAATGAAGAGGTTGCTGCTAGCAAACAACTTTACATTTCAGTATTTCATGTACAAATTTATTGTCTGCTGCCCTTGAAGAATAAACTGTCCAAGTTACATTAAACAAATTGATAAACTGGTAATATCGCAGTAGGGAATAGCTGTCAAACTGGCAACATGTTGAGAAATACTAGTCATGTCATCCAAAGAAGAATACCCTGAGAAGATCAGCGTCTCATCTCTCCTTAAAGACCACTATAATATCAGCAGTCAATCTACATGGTGGGAATAGAAACTACATTCTTCTGCACCAAAGTCAAGCATGCTATTTGCTGTGGTATTAACACTGCTTTTGAAGTTGATAGCACATGCACTAATGATTGCCATTTGCTAAACAAAACAGTTACACATTGAAAACAGACTTAGCATGAGAAAAGTAAACTTCTCTTCATGTCAACATTCTTTGAAAATGCACAGAAAGTCAACATTCTTTGAAAATGCACTGAAACTCAATACTCCATGAAAGCTAATCTTCCACTCCCTTGTCTTTTTTGATTGGAATGGCAACTCTTGTTAACTGCTCTAATGTTCATGTACTCTGTGTACATCCTTATAGATGAAATGTAAGTTTTGTGTCAGCCCCCCATCCAAGTCACCCAGTGCTAGATCTGACTCTGCTTGGACATACAGCTTTGGGGAAATGTTTCATTTTGGTGCTTGTGCATACTTGGACATATTGTTGAAGGGATCAGTGGGGAAATATTTAATTTTGGTGCTTGTGCATATATGGATATACTGCTGAAGGGATCGGTGGGGGAAGTGTTTCATTTTGATTCTTCTGCATACTTGGGCATAATACTGAAGGGATTGGTGGAGAAATGTTTCATTTTGGTGCTTGGACATACTGCTGACAGGATCACTGAGGAAAGTGTTTTATTTTGGTGCTTGTGCATACTTAGACATATTGTTGAATGGATCAGTGGGTGAAGTATTTCATTTTGGTGCTTGTATATCCTTGGACATACTGCTGAAGGAAGTGGTTGGGAAAAGCTTCATTTTAGTGCATTTGCATACTTGAACATTCTATTGAAGTGATTACTTGTGGAAATGTTTTATTTTGCTGCTTTGTATTCTTGGCCATATTGCTGAAGTGAGTCCTGGGCAAAGTAATTTATTTTGTTTCCTTTTAGTGTTTGTGCATAGTTAGACATGATACTAAAGGGGTTGAGGGGGAAATCATTCATTTGTGTGTCAGTGAAGTGCTTATGCATACTTGAACAAACTACTGAAGGGATGGCTGTAGGCAAGTTCATGGATTGAAACTCAGTTATGAAAGGTGAAGCACCGCATTCAATAAGGTATATGCATACCATGCAGATACTGGACTACGAATTGCAAGATCACCTCATTGGCATACTCCACTTTTCAAAATGTATCATTTGTATCTCAGTATACTTACATCATTTCATATTAGCATAAATGGTGTCTATGAATCTTGACTTTGTTATGCTCATTCATAAACATCAGTGATATCCCATTGCATTTGCACAAATAACTATGAATACCAGCCATGGTTTGCATATGTGCTAGCACAGGCAGTGCTAGCAGCTAACCTGTGTTTTGCAGATAAAGATCTGGAATGCAAATATATTATTTTCCAAAACAACTTCTAATAACATAAAAATTAAATCACCTATGAGTGGGCAACTCGGTATATTTCGATAGAAACTGTCTTAATAAAATCAACTCCTGTGTCATTGGGTATACCTGTGAATAAAGAATGGGTGTCCATAGTAACCAAATAATTGCTGTCTGAGCCTGCATAAGAACTATACCATTTATGCAAGCTATTAAGAAATTGCTTAGTATTCTCTAGTACTATAATTACGTTTGATGTAACTTTTCAATGTCTTCTTTAAATATATAGATATAAGCTCTGTGGCCCACTCTCTCCCCTGAAACTATGGATCTCATTTATTGTTTATCAGTCCTTCTATGTATATTAGGTAGACCATATATCGTAGCTACATATGGTTTCATTACATAAAGTTTAGCAAATAACTCATTAATAGGTATCCATTAACATGTAAGTCATAAATATGTGATTTCAAATAAGAAGGTAATGAGTGTTATGTTTATATTTATGTATTTTAATATATGTGGCATTATTGGAAAGCATTTAACTCATATAAGTAAAGTAATCAATGTTTTTAAATAACTATAGCTTCACCTTTATCAGCAGGTTTGATTTCTGTATTAACATTCTTCTTTAATTCAACAAATACTAATTTTTCATCATTACTCAAATTTAGAGACTTACCTCTTTGTTGATGCCCAAAAAATGAGTATTTGCATGCTGCTCATGCATTTCAAGGGAAGTTTCAATTTGGGGATTATTTAATGGAATGAAAGTACTAGGCTTACAAAATGAATTACAAACCTGACTGGCAGGAAATAAAAGTTTCAAATTTATATTGCTAGCAAATAAATATAAGCCAATAATAACACCAATCAAATGACTATTACTTGTTGGTATAAATGTAACTCTTTTGTTTAACTTCCTTTCTTGAGCTTCAGTAATATAATACATGAAATGTTCACAATATTTATCTGATCTCCCGAGGACTACTCAGTGAAATTATTCCCCAATCTTGTACATTTTCTCTTCTTCTTCCCCTTTATCTGCCTCTCCCTCTCTCTGCTCTGCAATCTCTAGACTGCCATATAAAAAGGATGTTCAGCCAAAAGTTTGGGCAGTCCTGGAAAATTAGATTCATTAGACACATCTGTGACAGCAGTCTCATCAAGAATTACATAATTTGAATGTTTATGTTTGTTTTCTGCAGACTATCAGTAACTTTACTCAGTGTAGTAGGTGGTGCATATTTTAAAGCATTAATGTGAGGCCAAGCAAAAATATGTCCACTTTTGAAATATTCTCAATATCAAATCGGCCCATACTTTTATGGTCATACAATGTATTAATATGAATTTAAGAGTGAGTGATTTCCTGAATTTTACAGAACAAATTGAATTAAAACAGATTATTGAATGAAATGCCATTCTTCCCCTAGGTACACATGAATTGTTATCTGTTAAACCTATTTTGAAGAGAAAGAGTTTAACAAACTAGAATTTCTTAAGATTTATTATGTTTTAATTAATACAGTCAGTACATTTGAAATTAATTTTATATACATCGTAAAATGTTTCTATAATCATGTTACTTCCATCACTATTTAAATCAGTTTGGGTGGGCTTCTTTAAATTCAACATGAAGAAGCTTATAGTGAAAATGCATTAGTGTGTTTTATTGCATTTGTGTATTTTATTATGCTCCAGTGAGTATAACGTTTTGTAATAAATTCCTCTTGTGTTGTGCTGAGTTGTCTGATTTTAATTTTTTTGTTGGAAATGTGTTGCAGAACAGACTTTCTTCACTAGTCCGTATTTTGTTGTGCATGTCAAGATTGTCACAGTGGAGAGAATTAAAAGAGTATGAGAATTCTGTGCAATGAAGGCAATAGGACAAGGGATAACAACAAAAATAATCCAGTTGTGTTCAATCAAATTTTTAATTCAAATGTAGATAACATAAAATTAGTTGAGCGCTTTCATTCCTGACATTAAGAACTTCATCAGAACAAATAATCTAAAATACAAACAGAATACTAGATATTTAAAAGTAAAACCACACCTCCAAAAAGGTTAAAACCAATAAGATCATATTACTAATTCAATGCAATTTTAAGGCTTAGAATTTTAAAGAGGCAAACCACATTTTTGGATGATTACACTTCTAGTCTCTTAAGTTTAATACAGCAACAATGGAACAAGCATCACTCAAACCCGGTGAATGTGTGGCATCCAGTAATAATTCTCTTTTTAATTCATTTCTATCTAGGTGCTCATTGACCAAAAACTACCTGTTCAACAATAGTAAACTTGAAAAATTGGTTGGAAATTGTGCAATGTGCCTATTATAAGACAATTGTATTCTTGCATTTTTAATGTCAAGTAGGTGTTCATAAATTCTCTCTTTTAATATCCTAGAGTTTTTGCCCACATAAAATGCTGAGCATGTGTTACAACAGGCCAGATAGGCAACCTGTTTAGAATCACTTGAAAAATGCCCTTTTATGGAATTGGTGATACCTCTGACCATAACTTGCTTTCCCACTAGTATGTTGGGGCACTGTGAGCACCTCACACATTATATCATAGCTTTTTTTTTCTGACTGTGCAAAATACCATTCTGTTCCAGTAATTTTTTGAAAGAGGTATCCTTTTTATAAACAACTTATGGTCTACCTCCAATTTTATTAAGATCATAATCAGCAGAAAAAAATATCCAATGTTTTTTGAGACAATTAAAAATACTCTTTCTATCCAAATTGTAAGTAGTAATAAATCACTTGTGCTGTTGGTTCAGCAGATTCCTTCCACTGCTGTTGGCTGTATCAACATTATTGTTAGTGGGCATTAACACTGGGGCATTTGTCCCACCTAGAATGATTTTGTAAAACCCTGATTGTCTTCTTCTAATGCCCTCCTGTTTTATTGGTTCCACAAAGGAAATTAGATAGTGTCACCTAATAAACATGCTCTGGATATCGTCACACTTCTCTATAAAGGTTTTTAAGTCTGTAAGCATCCTGACCATTCTCACGAGCTGCCTCTTCACCACTGCCGTTTTCTGATGCAAAGGGTGCCAGCTCAAGAAATGCAGATGAGTATTATTAAAAGTAGGTTTGTGATAAATTTTAGCAAAAATGGCCTTGTGTTCATAGTTTTTATTTAATTCAACATCTAAAAAACATTTTTGTCCCTCTTGTAAGACCATAAAAATTTTATTTGGTCAGTGAGTACCCAGATAAAAATGAACTAAAGTGGCAATTATTACTGGATGCCACACATTTACCAGGTTTGAGTGATGCTTGTTCCATTGTTGCTGTATTAAACTTAAGAGACTGGAAGTGTAATCATCCAAAAATGTGGTTTGCCTCTTTAAAATTCTAAGCCTTAAAATTGTATTGAATTAGTAATATGATCTTATTGGTTTTAACCTTTATGGAGGTGTGGTTTTACTTTTAAATATCTAGTATGATGTTTGTATTTTAGATTATTTGTTCTGATAAAGTTCCTAATGTCAGGAATGAAAACACTCAACTAATTTAATATTGTCTACATTTGAATTAAACATGTGGTTGAATACAACTGGATTCTCTTTGTTGTTATCTGTTGTCCTACTGGCTTCACTGCACAGAATTCATCTGTTTTATGGAGTTTGTGAATATTCCAAGAGTTGCCTTCTTTTAGTACAAGAGTATGAGAATTCCTTACATTATTATAAACTTTGTGTGGTAAAGTGTCGTAGAATTTTAAATAACGTGGTGTAGTTGCTGGTTGTATCTGATGAGGATGTGATGGGAATATTTACACTAATACATGGTACTTTAAGATTACATATCATTCCTCTGCAGTGATTCCCTTTATGATTGATACAAGATGCAATTCCATATATTTTCTATGTACATTTTTTAGTAAAAGCATTCCATGCTTTTAACTTTCCCCTCACAATTCTAATATTGAGTTTTACACACTCTTTCTTCCATTTATTTGCAATGACAACTTTATCTTTTTCAGGGAAGGCAATGGATATAAAGCATAAAATCTGACTAGGACAGGTCTACAGTCCATTGCTGAGCAGGCAAACAGACATGCAGACAGACACACACAAGTTAATTTGGGTTATAGCCAGTTTGACAGTTCGTCTGCTACATGCTTTTGTGGAATGTGTGGAAAATGACAACCTCTAAAAGCTGACACATACATATGGGCATACAACTTCTACACAAAAGCACTTCAGTCAGTACATGAAACAGAAGATGAACCGCACTGAGGCAGGCATGTTAACTCCAGTCTGGCACTTGGTACAGACGGTTAAGTCTTTAAGCTGTAATTCATGTGGTCTGGGGTTTTATTCCCTCAGCCTTAATTTGTCTCCTTTGAACAAGTTACTAAACCACACATTGCTGTAGGTCACCCTTGAAAAAGGATTGTATGTCCAGTGGATCTACCTAGTTAACAAATGGCCATTATTATTATCCATTTTCAAAATACCTACACTGTAGCAACACCTTCATTACACATGCCATTTACTTAGATTATAGGTATGTCTATTTTTATTAAATAACTTTTAAAAGACTGAAAAACAATAACAGATAAAATGCAGAACTGTCAGACACTTACCCATCCTTTGAGCATCTTGATTGAAAACCCATTATATGTTTGCAATCATCATGTTCTGCCTGTGAATATTTGCCAATCAAAAAATGAAAAATCGATACTTTAATAAAATAAAAAAGCTAAGAAACTAAGAAAAAATATAAAGAAGACTATGACTTAAAGAACTGATGTATTTAGACAAGGTTTTAATTCATTGATTTTAACTTTACTATTAAAAAACATTGCCATTGCATTTTGTGTGTGTGTTGGTGTGTGTATGTGTGCATGTGAGCGCACGTGTGTGTGTGTGTATCTGTGTGTGTGTATGCATGTGTCTGCATGCAAGACTTATCTTGGCACACACACACATATACTTAATACATGACAATAGCAGTTAATGACAGTATACTATGCCTTGCCTTACCAAACAAGGATAGCATGTTGTGAGACTCTGCTATAATGGAACAGTTCAAATTAAAAAATAAAAATGTGTTTTGAATCATTCTCAGTGCATGAAGTGACAGCTGGCAAGTATACTACAAATACATGAGTCCTCAACTCCAACACATTTTTGCACAAGCTGCAGTACAACTCAGTGTGCATGTTACTACTGGCACTGCATGGCATTTGTACTATGCAATGCTTGCAGTGAAAGTGTGTCCATCCAAAAACCTCTTCACTTTAATGAGCTATGTTGCTACACAAGGACTTCACACTGTTGTTCAGCATTGATGTGAAGTTTAGTGTTTTGTTATGGAATGCATGAGGCAGCTTCTGGAATTGCAGAGAAGGCACTGCAATTCCTCATGAATGTTTACAGCTTCAAACATCCTGGAGCCTTGTAGTGAATCAGGCACCACACAAAATCTTTTGGAGTTCCATACAATGTCTGATCATACAGGTGTCATATATTTATACCAGTTTTCTGGCTTTACCAAACACAATGGAAGTTATTTCCTAACATAACAGGAACAGATATACATATGTTACATCTCATTGCCACATAATAAATTATGAGTATATCAGTCTGTGTGTATATATATATATATATATATATATATATATATATATATATATATATATATATATATATATATATATATAAATTATATGGTTTCCCTGCATTTTGACAAATGTACATTAGTTTGACAAATGCTGGACGTGGTGTATAATGACAAATATATAGGTTGTCAAATGGTCAAAATGTCAATGGTGTGTTTCACTGAGACAGGTGAGTGGGATTTGGAGGTGTTGAAAGTGTTTGTGTGTACATTTGAGAGTTAAGCATAGGGGCGGGTATAGGTTTTGTATGTTTGTGTGCAAGCATTTGTATTTTAGGGTTATGGTTGAGGTTAGGTAAGGGGATAGATGTAGTGTGTATTTGTATGTGTTTGTGTGGGTTCTAACCCTATCCCTTTGATATCAGTGATGGAAATGACTGCCTGACTGACTGAGTGGGCCATGCAAGATGTTCAAGGATCAGGTGACATCTGCCTTTTTCTTGATGTAATATTGAAGAATCAGAGCAGCACTGGACCATCTCTTTCAAGTGTCCAATGAACAGTGAGGTATGGAAGTCTGCCTGACTCTACAGTGGTATCATAATGTGCTTGCTCACATTCTGGGACTTAATTACAAATACATAATTTTCTGAAATATGTTGGCTATAGTCTCTTCCCAAACTATCATGCCTCTCTATACCATCCATCTCATCAGGCAGGTAACTGTTTCACTCTTTATGGTGAAGGAGGAGTCACAAGATGAAAGATTATGTCATCACCTGAGGAACAAATGATTGAAGTGAATATTGTTTAGCTGACATGTGGTAAAAGGTGCATGTCTTCTGTCCCCTGCAGAAAACTGTGTATATGAGAGTTGTTAGACAGGGTGAGTAGGGTTTCTGGCTGTGATTTCATTTGTAGAACTTTAAGGAGGGGATGAATATGAACAGGGAAGAATCACAAATTAAACAAGAGTCCATTACTTTAATAAAGTTCTTCATGCCGAAGCATCCTACCTGTGGTGGTCAAAAGCAAAGATACGCTACAAAGAAGAATGGTAATGTTAGGAAAGTGGGTGATGCAAGCAATGGAGGACTAGCTGCATACCACAAAGTATTAACTGCATAGCCAAGTGAAAAGTACACTTATTTCTGATGATAACTTGCATGCTCAAGCATCTGTCTTTTTTATTATTATGTTTTTTCTTTCATCTAAGCACATAATTTGGACATGCAATTCTAGATATTTCAGTTTTTACAAAACCTGGCATACCATTTTCTTGAATATTCTTTATGGTATGCAGTTGTACTATTGTACTATTGGACATCTTCAGATCTGTATTCTTTTTACAATCTTTTGAAGCTTTTTCTAAGATTGGTGAGAGCTATAGCCAGCATCAGGACTTTTGACTGATGTAAAGTAACAGGAGACATTCCTTTCTTTCCTCAGAAGAACAGCAGCTATAGACTACTTTTTTATTTACTCTGTGTTGCCTCTATAGGGAACTCATCCTTTCTGTGCTCTGTAGTTCACCTGCACACAGCAACAATAAATGCCAAGAGATAATGTTTACCTAATAACATGCTACTATAGCACCTGTGCACTTTTAACACTTGGTTTTCTTTAATTCCAGAAACCCTAATTTGTGCTTGTATAATGTTATTGTAGTATGCATTGGCTGCAATGAAAAAAGAATCATAACATTCTATTATATTTTGGAATGCTTAATGGCATCACGTGCATTTAATATTAGACAGTTTATAATCTGACACAGCTTCCAGTTCTTTTTCTTGCCTTCGTACAATATAGTATAACAGTACAGATAGTGCACAATGTGGAATTATGAAATTTCAGTTTAGGAGCTAAAAGCAGTTTGTGTAGTGAGAACTCAAGGCTTCATAAACATTTGCACCCCAAGGGCTGTCTTTTTGATCACACATTTTAGCAGTGAAGACAGCCACACAGCCCCGCATGTCAGTTGAAAGCTTTGCTTTTATTATAAGGTACTAGACAGAATTGTCCCAGAAGAAATGATTATAGAGTAACTTAGATGAAGAAAATGGCTGCCTTAGGGTATAGGTTTATGAAATCCATGAAGAGTGCCTCTTCCTGACATGTTTGTGCAAAATGATAGCATCACAATTGGATAAATGTGTGGGTGGGCAACATGAGTTGATAGTATTGTTGTTTGCTTGAATGGCCTGCTGCCTGAAAATGCCTTTATGATAGTTTGTATCTTTCGAATGCTAAGGACAAAATCCAGTGTAACTATTTTGCTGAAAAATCAAGCCAGCTCCTTAAAGGGAAATAGTCTTATAATAAGCTTAGTCTTAAACTAATCTGTATCAGTGAATATATATGATCAAGCTCTCTTCTAAAGTTTTTCTTTGTGAGCACATTTGCATATACTACTGATTGTTTTACTAAGTAACAGTACTGAAAAGCCAAAACAAGCATTATTGATTCATAGTTTAACAATGGCACTAGCAAAGCTTTCAGGCATTTACCGAAGTAAAAAAAAAATGTTACAAAAGATTAATTTATAATTATTTCCATTTCATCATGTGTGCTGAATTTATCTAGAGTATTAACTGCTCATTTCACAACTTTCTGAAATCTGCTTGTGAAAATGTATCCAGGGATAAAAAGTTAAATTTATGAATCTAGACAAAATGTTGCATTCACAAAGAATTAAACATGAAAAAAAAATATATGGTGCAAATTCAATAAAGCCTACACACTGCACTAAGACCATGTGTGTGTCGTGGTGTAATGTACAAATGATAGTGTGTCATTTTGTATTCAGTAAGCTGGCATGCTAATCACAGCATAATCAGCTGAATTGTATGCCAATTAACTAATCCAAGATGGAGGAGCTATTCAACAAGCTATAAGGCAATTGTGTAAATTTAGTGCATGTTTTGCCAGCGAATTCCAAACCTATTGGAATACAGCCAAAGAAACTACTCTTCACAGAAAGAATGTTAGGGGCTGCTGTTGTTCTTATGCATGTGCATGTGCAACTGGCCCAAGTCTATGCTGCTGCTGCTAATAGACCTCAGCCAAGAAGGAGAAGGGAGTTTAGGTCCAGTTTGACTTTTCATCATCTGCATGAGGTGGAAATTATGGAGCACTACAGGGTGGATAATGTCACACTATAGGAACTCTGTAACCTGTGTCATTCTCAACTGAGATCATGGGTAAACTGAAGGGAACCAATATCAGTGGAGACTAAGGTACGTGTAACACTTAGTATATTAGCTACAGGAACCTTCCAGAGACCAACAGAGGATATACTGTGGGAGTCACAGGCATCAGCATCCAGGATCCTCCATCAATTACTGAATGGTATGCTACAACATGCTAGTGACTACATACATTCCCCCCATATACCTGAGGACAGAGCCACAACTATGCAGGAGTTCTACCCTGTAGCACACTACCTTGAAGTGTTGGGTGCCATAGACTGCACTCACATTGAAATCAAAGCACCACCTTGGGAACAAGGAAGGGTGTACATAAACAGAAAAGGCTTCCACTCTATTAACTACCAGGTTGTGTGTAATGCTAAGGGAATCATCTTAAATGTGTGTGATGGTAACCCAGGCAGTTACCATGATTCACATATCTGGCACATCTCTCAATTCTGTCAGATGTTTTCTAGGGGGGATGTCCAACAGGGTCATTTACTGGGGGAAATAGGTTATGCATTTGAACTGTAGCTGATGACACCCATCAGAAATGCACACACACGTCAACTTAAGAATGCTATAATGAGGCATAATGCTCACAAAAGAAATATCATAGAGCATGTGTTTGGGCTGCTGAAGTCATGGTTCCAGTGCCTAGATACATCTGGGGAGCCCTGCAGTACAATCCCTGTACATGTGCTGAAATTTGCATTACAAAAACCTATAAGAAAGCCATACAATATTCAAAAGAGTATCGCAAACTAATATATACTAAGCACTCAATCAGCTATGCACCCTGGCCATCAGACAAAATCCAAAATATAGAAAATCAAGGTAATGGTACATTTATCTTCATTTGTACAGGGTGTTGTTTGGGAAGGGAGTGGCAGGAGGCCAAGGCTGACACAAAAGCTAGTGAGTGCATATGAGTAAAAAGGACAGACAAGCTGAAATTTTGATAAAGTATCAAATGGTCACTGAGACAGAAGGAGCTGTAAGCCTTGCAACTGACCAATATAACTGTTATATCTGTGTGTGTGTCTGTATGGGTGCTCAAGGTGAAATGTAAGTGTAAGTGTCTGCATGAACACAGCCCAGCTCTGTGCTAGCTCTACATCCTGGTATGTCAGACAGGTGTGAGCTGTGCACGGTAGAAGTGACAGTTTATTGTTGTCATCCTGACGACAAGAACTGGCTTGCCAGGAATTGCACTTGCACATCCATGCCCATGGTCAGATGTGCTGCTGCTACCTGAATGTGAATAATGTCTGCTGGAGAGGTCTCCTGATGACCATGCCTAGGACCATGACCCCATGGCCTTCTAAGTCTGGGTGTAGACACCTCAACCACTGATACAGCAGTGGAAGTATTGCTACTACAGCAGCATGATCAGGCATAGCCAAGTCAGTTAACATCAGATGACCTATGACCATGTGGATGCCATCCCCCTCCCAGAAGATATTCCATCGCAGACACTGCCCATTCCAATGTGTCATTCATCTGATCCATTGAATCAGCAATACAGTGGAGGCAGTCATGCATGTTGGCCTGTGCCACAACTGCCACCCTAAGCATGTTATCGGAGGTCCTATTAGAACGTGTCTGAACCTTCATGATGACCCTAAACATACAGGTCGCATGACATGTAAAGACACACCAGGATCAGGTGGAGGGTGGACAGCAGACCCCTACCCACCCTCCTGCATGGTGCCATAGTCCACTGGCACTGAAGCTGCGGTAGCCATACTACCCTGATCAAGTTTGTCACTCTCCACCTGTCAAGTATCTTAGGGCTCACTAGAATATGTATACATAGGCCTACTGGCTATGCCTGATGGAAATACAGGGGATGGCTGAATGTCAACCTCACTGTTGGATTCAACCTCTGCACACCCCCCGACTGTGCCTAGGTTTGGCCACCATCATCATCAGAGTCTGCCTATACTCTGATGTCAGGAGGTAAGAGTCCTACACTTCCACTGTCAAGATCTCCTGTGATATTAAGCCACAAATTCAGGAAATAAATTAATACTTACACTACAATTTAAAATATGATAGCAAACTAATACTGGTGCCACTATCACAGATGGTACAGCAATACACATACATTCATGACACCCACCTTACACTTATGGATAAATGCATATTTCTGACAAATGGTCATCAATAAACAAATAAAAATGTTTGGCTTACCATGTGCAAATGACTCCACACTTGCTATCGTGGATGGTCCTGGAAGTTAAGGAAAAGGTAAGGACACACACAGTCATCACAATTCTAATAACACAGGCGGAAAGAATTTTTGCCTAACCTGTTTGTAATGAACAAAAATGTGTTGCTAACTGTATCAATTTATCAATACGTTCATCCAAAAAAAAAATTAAAACAACATGATATATTACAGAATATTTTACTATACCAGAAAATGTTATAAACTGACATATGTAAGCTTATCTGAAAGATCCTGTTGGCACATACTTGTCCTCCCAGAAACATCATCACCAGCATTAATCACATTATTGTGCACTTTGCACTGAGCTCTCTGGATATCTAACAGTGGACAGAAACTCTTTATTTGATGTCAGTGGTGGCTGTGTTGCAGGCCTGTCTGCTGTAGCTAGATGTCCATGGGCAACTGCAGCTGCTCTCTATATAAGTTGCCCTAGGACACATCTGATCATAAGTCCTGCTGTGACACCCTACGGCGTTTACATCACTGACTATCTGGTTCTAAATCAGCATTCAGTCAGCCATTTCCCCACATCATCTCTCAAGCAGAATAGAACCATGGTGACTGAATGCTTGCACGATTACATCATTTTCTGACTCACTAAAAGGGGGTTTACATGGATTGGTACACTTGTGGGCCATACTCCTATGTGACATAAAACAGAGAGGGATACAGCACATAAAGATCACATGAAATTAAATTCCTGCTTATATACCTGTATATACTTTCAACTTTAACCATTGGAGACACACAATTCTGTTATTAAAATTTAAGGTTGTGTGGTTGTACCATATTACACCCATACACAGACCAATTTGTTTGATCCAAAGCAAGGATCAGCAATGGAGTAATGTATTATTTATCATATAAATATCTAGAAGACAACACAATTTCAAGAGCAAACCTCTCGAAAAAAAATTTTTGCTGTAGCAACACACAAATGAAACTTAGCTCCCCCATCCCCAAATCAACTAGCAAATAAAATTTTGTACCAACCAAGGAATGACACGCTAGTCAATTGTTATAAATGCTTTATCAACAATTGTTATAATATGTGTACATATTTACAACAGAAAAGTATATTTTATATGATTGGCAGTCACCTCTCCATGTACCCCACACTCCCCTAGAGGTGTCTGTGGGCCATCTTAGAAGCCTAACACACCTGCGTTATTGACAATATAGAACATTAAATGTCACGAAAATCACAGAGAAGAGTGTAAGATAACCATTTGTAACAATAAAACCTGTGATGAAAGATAATAAGCCTGTCTATCTGAAAAAGTAAAATACCTGACAAAGTTGCCTGTGCTGACAGTGAACTTATAAGAAGAGCATAGACATAAAAGTTTCATTTTCTAATCCATATATATAAAATATTTTCCTTGTAATGTGTGAACAAATCTAGCATGTACTTGAAAAATACAATCATACAGTAGCAAGATCAGAAGCCTTCTGTGCAGATAAATCTAAAGTAGTAGCAATCTTCTTCAGTGTTCTCCACATACACAAGCCTCCTCACCTTTAAGTTTCCTAGCTACACTGTAACCTTCTTATAGTGCAGATTCAGGCCTCTGAGCATGATGAAGATGTAAATGAGGTGTGAACTCATTAGAATTGCTGAATACGAAACGTTTGACTTCTTGTACCAGGTGTAAACATAGTGTAGGCACTATCTCACTGTTAGTTGCTAATGGGTTACAACTGTGAATGATTAGTGGGAGGGAGAAAGAAGACACAACAGCAATTCAGACTGCCTTACCTGCAGTGGGTGAGTCAACCAAAGTTAAGGCAGCTAACACATACAACAGCAACCAACACATACAATAATGGCAACTGTCACATTACTCTTCCTAGCTGATAAACTGCTTTCCTCTGCATTTGGCACTGTTGCTCTCTATTTAGCACTGCACAAACATGGTTGGCATGGTTGTTTATGTTTCTGCACTAGCTGTAAAACACAATGTATCAATTTGGTGGGAAACTACTCTAACTTTTGTTGTTTGACTGTACAGACATGGCAGGAGCTAGAAGGGAAGGTGCCCAATTTAGGGCTCAAAGATGGGGTGTAGAGGAGTCCAGAATACTTACTGGACTCCTTGTAAAGTGCCACAGCTGTAGGCTACTGCATGGGGTCTATACTGGTTCTCATTACAAATCAAAGGCTTGGAATAGTCTGGCCAAGGCTGTCTCCATTACAACTGCAATTCCACGCACTGGAGATTAATGCAGGCACCACTATAACAATCTGAAAAGAAGAAACCAGGAACAACTCAACCAGTGGCTGGATGAGTTTAGAACTGCTGACATCCCACAGTTGTGTAAGTTTACAGATAAAGATACTTTAAATTAGACAGAAAGCTGAATATAGCTAAGACTGGTATGCATAGTGCTCTTGTCTTTTTCTCCCCCTTTCTTTTACAGCCACCCAAGGGATAGCAGCAAACAGGGATGTCCATGCTGAGCATTTGAAATCAGGCAGCAACTGAATGTGCCAGAAAACAAAAGAAAAAATATAAGGTGAAGGACCAGATGAGAAGTTAAGAAATGTGGAAAATGCATAAATATAGTTGCAGATATAGAACATTTCTGGAAGAACCTCATGTTGATCAGGAATGAATGCAGGAATGGTTAAGGAGAGGCAAATTCAAACCAAGAGATGAAAGGTTAATATTGGTAGCACAAGATAGTGGGCTATGTACATGTTGGTTTACAAAGTCCATTGAACATGTGGGAGAAACATGCAAATGTAGGTTTTGCAAAACAGAATTGGAAACAAGTGCACAGCTTGTTGCTGGTTGTGACATACTAATGGCAGAAAGACTGTATACTGAAAGACATAATAATGTGGCAAGACAATTGCTTTGAGGACTGTGCAAACATTATGGTACTGAAGTAGCTGAAAACACTGGAAACATAAGCCGCAAAGCATCATACAAAATTATGAAGTGTACATCACATGGGATCATCCATTACCAACAGTTCAAAAGATAGATGCTAGAAAACTGGATATAGTGGCCTAAGAAAAGAAGACAAAAGTAGCATCGATCAGTGAAATTGTCACACCCAGTGACTACAGTGTTCTGCGTACAGAGAGACACAAAGTTATAAAATATCAGGATTTGCAAGCAGAAACAAGGGCAATGTGGTAGAAAGATACCCAGATAGTTCCAATAGTAGTAGGAACAATGGTTCTTATAAAAAAGAGTCTACAATCATATTTAGATATGCTACCAGTACATGTAACGCTATACAAATTGCAGATAGAGTCATTACTGGGCACATTGCAGGTGCTGCAAAGAGCAGTTTTGGCTTACATCAAAGAGTGAAACAATAGTAATTTCATGAACTTTAATAGTACTTTGACTTAAGAATGGAATCAATTCCTGTCATAGTATTAGAAACCCAAAAGATCTGGAGAAGTTAAAAAAGAGGGGAAGCAAGGGATATATATGCAGCACAAAAGAATATTATTTTATCTAAAGCATTGCTCTTGTATACTTTATTAGCAAATTAAGCATGCATATCTTATCTATAAAATCAAGCATGCATGCTTCAGTCTGTAGCTTAAGCCAACTGTAGGAGTCAAACAGGTAGCATTACTCTGGTAGCTGGTGCAGTGGTACCCTCCAGGAGTATTGGCAGAAGTATTGACTTTGTCAAGCACCAGGAGATGCCAGCATAAAAGCTAGACTTGTGCTGTGGTGCTTGTGTTAGGTACTGTCCTCTGTAGATAAGTAGGGGTTCTATGTTCACTGTTGTCAACTAGTGTATTCAGATGTTGTGGATTCAAATCCCACAGGTAAAAAAAATATATAATAAAATAATTTTAAAATATTACATAATTATTTTAAAAAAATTGGCACACATGCCATGCTGTTAACTTAATCTGTATTGTTCGATCAAGTATATGCACAGGCATAAAATGTAGTTGTTAAAACGTATGTTTAATGTAAAAGTTAAATTATTTATATTGTATTAATTTATTACTAATTTATTGTAAGTCAAATATATTGGTACTGATTATCTTCTTTTTTGTCTCTTAGCCCACCCCTTATCTCTCTTTTTTTATTTTTATATGTGTGGTCACAACATTCTGATGTCATCAATTTCTGTCAACTCACAAAATGATTTACAGCACAGGGAGGTAGGCCAACTAGCATGGCTCAGCCTGCTCCCCACCCCAATGCTGGCACACAAATGCCCAACACATCTGGGACCCAACTGACAGTACTGCCTCTGCAGTCCCTACACTATGTGGGCCATTCACACCAGGCAGCATTACCCTGATAGATGGTGCAGTGGTACCCTCCAGGAGTATTGGCAGAGGTGGTGATTTTGTCACCTGTCAGGAGATGCCAGACACGGCATGTGAGGTCATGGAAACTACCATGGGTGCATGTCTATGCTATATAGAGAAGCTGCTTACTGGAATGCTGGGCAAAAGAAAACATTAAGCACTCCAACAGCAAGCTGAGGAGATGACAGTAATGACAGTTTTGAGGGTAAGAACTATATTCTCATGTCCCCATATTTGATGGGCATGGACCTCCAATGTCCCCTCCTTATCCCAGTTATGGTGTCCCCTAATTTGTTCTGTTTCTCACCATCCCTGTCTCTTGTCTTGTTTGTCATGTTTGCTTGAAGTTGCTTCCTCACCTACCTACTTACCTGACCTGATATACCTACATCCCTTACCCAAAATTTCTCTCTTACAGAAATAAAAACACAAAAATGGGCACCTGTCCCAAAAAATATATTGTCCCATACATAGCTTTCCACTTTGCACATGTGTCTTCTTGACACACTTGATTTAGTCCAATTGGCTATACGATATTACTGCATTGTTATCACAAACCTTTGTTGAGGTGACAGTCCAAATTAATCCAATATTCTATCCATGTTCATATTATACTGTTGAAGAAATGGATAGCTATGGTTCTTTCTTAATTTCCTCCTACACATTTCTATATTGCTTCCTCATTGCTCTTCCACATGCTTGCCCCCCAATTCACCTTTTTCCTATTTACCCCATTCTTATACCTTTAATCTAGTCAAAAAGCAGGGTCACACACTACAGACATAAATAATAAAACTCAAGTGAAGCCCTTCACTTTTCCCCCTCTGCGTTTACTCAGCATCTGGCATAGTGTTCCAATGCTGAGTAATGGGGAATGGCTCTTCACATCCTATGGCATGGTGTGGTTACTGCTGCGTAATGCTGCTTAAACCTGCTGCACTAAGGAAACACACAGTTAAAGCAGAATAAAGGTACTCATATTAACCAATTCATATAATATTTATTTAGGTTGATGAGTGTATAAATATGTAACTCCATATGTGCACTGTTGACATAAATCACTTGAGTACTGTTTGTTTTTATACAGTACTTCACTGTTGTAATTCCCACTCACATTTCCAATATAATTATTTAATTATGTCATGAATACGTGTGTAAAAAGTTAGAAAGATCTGCATTCGAACCCTGTACCATCTGTGCTCAAAATTAGTTCACTGCTATTTTGCCTGATGCTACAGAGTCAGTTAGACAGCAGGTGTTTTTCTTCCTCTGTACTGCCCAAAGCGCTGACTGCTGCACCTCTCTGCTTAGTGTGTTTGTGCAGAGGAAAGCGAACCAATGGAACTCTCATATGTTTCTCAGTGAAGAAGAGACCACATTTGCTCATTGCTTAACTACATGCAAATGGGGAATGCAGTGTGAAAACTTTTTTAAGGTTATACCATTTATAACACAATTTTGCAATATTAGCTTGTTATGTACACCATAGCATCTGTTAACAGTGTCTGTCATATGCAATATGGATAAGTGCTGCCCAGGTTCAAATAGGAGTCCTTGAATGTGTATCTGACATGTTCAAACATTTGTCATCAATCATGCAAACCAGCTGCTCAGCGGTGCACTATGGAAAGTGCTTATTAGCACGTATTACTTATGTTTATTGCCCAGTTAGTCTTCATCCCATTAATATCCATGTAAAAACACAACCAAAAGAAAGGCACTTTTTAATGACTGAACAAATATTTATACTCAGTCATGTGTTATCTGTACCTATGCACTTGAAACTTGATATGTCAGTACTAGTTCCCAAATGTCAACTACACTACATAAATAAATAGTAAAACTGCATTGTTAAATACTATGTGCACCTTTATAATAACAATAGACATTCAGATTGTCTTATACATGTATTAATATGGACAGCAATTCTTCACAACTATGAACACATGTACATATACAGTTGTATTCATGCTGATCACAAAATATGTGTGTTTCTGTATGTGACAATAAGTGTGTAATGTATACAACATACTGGGAAATCACTGCATATGTCTCATTTGTGCTGTATGCATTCCTGACAGCTTTTTGCATCTAGTTTGACAAGCTGTCTCCTAAATTATACCTGGACATTGGAAACACAGCAGGAAATAGCACATCCACACTTTGTGCACCACTATCATAACAGGATATGTCAATCAGACAATATAATGATGGCATCATCTATAAAGAGAATTATGACAAGGCAAAAACATACCTCAGGGTTGTTGCAGTCTTTAAATGCTGTGTTTTGCACATGGGAACAAAATACCCATGTGTGTTAAATTAGCACAACAGACACATTATATGTGTGCCTTTATGTATGTGTAAGTGTGAGTCCATAGTCAGGGGAACATCAGCCTGTATCCTACTATCATCAGTCCTGTCCCATGCACAACTAACATCTTGACAGTTTTACATGGCTACCCAGACATGCCATGCAGGTTTCACAACATCATTTCTCAAACATGCAGTGATGATGTCATCCACTGTAAATTGTCCAGCATTCTAAAAGTCAGACTTGTACTGTTGTGCTTTTATTAAGTACTAAGTTCTGTAGCTTGTGCACCTAGTTAGGTAGGGGCTCTAATCTCACTTTAGTCAACTGGTTTGTGTGTGTGGGTGTCTAGTCAGAGAAATGTTAAGTGTGTATGCTACTGTCAACCATACAGTCCTATGGAGTACAAATAGTTTGACAGTCATACATGCCTACACATCCATGTCATTGTCTCCCAACATCTTCTCTCAAGCAATCCAGTGGTGATGATGTCATCCACTATACATTGTTCAGCAGTAATGTAAATGTCAGACTTGTGCCATGGTACTTGTGTACTAAGTCAGGTCGGGGTTCTAATCTTACTGTGGTCAGCTTGCACATGTTTATGTTTAGTTGGTTCATATTCAAGAGACCATTTTAGAACAGCATGTGAGACATTCCTACAACCATCTTCTTCTCACCAGACACTGCTGATGTCATCAGTTATAAAGTGCTGTTTGATACGATAAAAGCCAGATTTGCACTGTAGTGCTTGCATTAAGTACTGTGCTCTATAGCTAGTTAGGTAGGGGGTTCTGTAACTAGTTAGGTAAGGCTTCTACTCTTATTGCAGTCAACTGGTATGTGTGTGTGTGTGTGTGTGTGTGTGTGTGTGTGTGTGTGTGTGTGTGTGTGTGTGTTTAATTAGTTCATGTTCAAAAGACCATTTTAGAACAGCACGTGAGACACTCCTACTATCATCTTCTTCTCACTGGACACTGCTGATATCATCAGCTATAAATTGTTTTTGACACTATAAAAGCCTGACTTGTGCTGTGGTACTTGTGTTACATACTGTGTTCTGCAGATAGTTAGGTTATGGTTCTACTCTCATTGTGATCAACTGGTGTTTGCGCTTGCATTCAGTTGGTTCACATTCAAGTTACCATTTTAGACCACCATGTGAGACACTCTTACTTCCACCTTCTTCTCACCAGACACTGTTGATTCATCATCTATAAAGTGTTGTCTGATACTGTAAAAGCCATATCACTTGTCTTGTTTTAACACTGAAGACAAACAGGCAGGGTAGCTTGTTTATATGCTTTATAACATAAAAACACATTGTGATGGATAGCAGCAGTACAAAATATAAACAGACTGATTAACTGACAAACTACACAGCCAGACATGCTTACATCTTAACAGCTAACTACAAAATGGCAGTCAGGTTCAAACGTGCTCAGTATTTATACACTTGTGCAAGCCCCTAGAAAGCATCTTAAAGGTATACATACATACTGATCTATATCCTCCCTCTTTAATGAATTTCCTACAATATAATGACATTTGAAAAGAAACATGCAATGGTATAGGCAATAAAAATAAACACATCATTCATGTCCTTAGGTCCAACTTTCTGTGTATCTGGAACATGGTCTTAAAATGCGACCTGCTCTAATGATATAGCAAACAGAACTGGATTTAGCAACAGGGACAGTCATTGGTGAACAAACAGATTCTAAAGTTTTAGAAAGCTTCTCAGGAACAGGAATATTTACTGGAATGTCCTCTGGAACTGAAATGCTGGATAGCTTACTCTGAGATATAGAGTCTTTCTTGTAGGTATGATACTGCAATACAAGCTTGGACACCTGAATCAAATGTTTCTGATTCCAGCTAAATTCTGCTCCCTGTGATTCCACAATGTATGATCTCACTTCTGGACTTACCCTTTTCACAACAACAATCTGATCAAAACATCTGGATGTCTGCATCCTCACTATCTCTCCTTCTCATAATGGATTGAGTGCTTTGCTGGTCTTATCATAATAGGACGTCTGGGACAAGTACTTCTTTAACAGACTGGCTTTCACTGATCTATTGTTCTTGACACATGGAACCAATAATTAATTACTAATTGGTAGTGTGGCTCTGGTTTGTCTTGACAGAAGTCTGTGTGCAGGTGAACCAAGATGTTTATCATGAGGAACATTTCTGAGATGCAAGAGATTCAAGAAAACATCACTATTGTCTTGTTTTTACTTCTCTAGTAATTGTTTCGCATTTTGAACTACATGTTCTGGCAAACCAGTTGACTATGGGTACTCAGGGCTACTCGTGACATGAGTAAAATCCCACTCTTCAGCAAATATTTTGAACTGCTGGCTTGTAAAATGTGTACCATTGTCAGAAATAACTTTGTACAGACTACAATGGATGGCATAATGAAGCTTCATCTTAGTAATGACAGTATTGGATGCTAGGTTAGGAAGTAGGTCAATCTCGAACCAGTTGGAGTAAGAGTCTGCTAACACCAAGTAATAGTGACCATTCCCTTCAAAAATATTGGTAGGTATTGTTTACCAATGTAGTTCAGGAACATGGTTTAGCTGAAGTGGTTCTTTATGTTGATGTGGCTTAGTACTATTATGTACAGAACAAGATGAAAGTACTTTCTCAATGTCCTGTGACATAGAAGGCCAAAATACTAGTCCTCTTGCACTTATTTTGGTAGAATCAGTTCCTAGTAATATACTCTTGTTGCAAGGACTTTGGAACAATTACTTTTGGACCTTTATGATGAAACCATTGTCAAATAAAATCTCATCTCTGTAAGGAAAATAAGATTCCAGGTCTACTGGTAAACAAGATTGCTTTGATGGCCATCATTGACTAATAAAGTGGTTGATCTTCTGAAGAATTGGATCTGAGGCAATTTGACTTTTAAGTTCTTCAAAATATGTGGAAGAAAAATTTCTCACTTCTATGACTTCATAATCAAGTTTCTCATTTTCATGCTGTTCAGTGGTATTTCTTGGTGATTTGGATAGTGTGTCAGCAAGATAAAGAAGTTTGCCTTTCATGTAGACAAGATTGAAATTATACCTTTGCAATTTGAACTTCATGCATTGCAATCTGGCAGTTGCTGTATACATAGACTTTCTCAAAATACTGACTAGAGGTCGGTGATCTGTTTCAATCTGGACAGGTTTACCATAAATATAATTATGGAACTTCAAACATGCAAACACAATTGCCAAGAGTTCTTTCTCTATCTGTGCATACTGCATTTCATTTTGGGTTAGAGTTCTGGATGCATAGCTTACTGGTCTCCCCTCTTGAAGAATGTTCCAAGACCAAATTTTGAAACTTCACAAGAAAGAGTAACTGGTTTGTGAACATCATAGTATCTGAGAGTTGATGGACTGGCAATTCCCTGTTTCAGGGCATCAAATGGTCTCTGGTGTTGTTCATACCATGACCAGGATACATCTTTGCATGTCAGCTCTCTAAGCAGTGCTGAACGTTGGCTCAAGTCTGGAATGAACTTGCCTAGATACTTAACCATGCCAAGAAAATGTTGTAGGGTTTGAGCATTGGAGCTGGCATCTCAAGGATTGCTGTTTGCTTAGAAGGATCTGGTCATAAGCCTAAACTGGTAAATAAATTATCAACATAAGTAACTTCTGATAGCCTGAATTTGTGCTTCTGATGATTCAGCTTAAGATACACTTCATGTGCTCTTTCCAGAACATTCTTGAGGTTTCTGTCATGCTCAGCTTCACAGTTACCTCCTACTAGAATATCATCTACTATAATAGCACACAGATACCCAGAAAACAAATTGCTCTGTTGCACACTGGAAGACCTCACTGGCAAAATGTATTGCAAATGGCATTCTCAAAAATCTGTACTTGCCAAAAGAAGTACTGAAAGTAGTTAGCAATGAAGATTTCTGGTCAAGCAAAATTTGCCAAAATTAACTCTTTGCATCCAAGACAGAAAAAACAGTGATTTTTGGCATGAGAGCAGTGACTTATTTGACTGTACGCATGGATTAATGAGGTCTTTTCAGTGCTTTGTTCAAATCTTGTGGATCAATACATATTCTGATATCATCTGAGCTTTTCCTATGAGCAACAACCATGGAAGATACCCATTCAGTTGGTTCTGCAACTGAACAAATTACACATTGCTGCACCATTTTGTCTAGCTCAGCCTTGACTCTGCATAGTTACTGGGACTTTCTGGGCTGGGCTGACAACTGGACTGACTTCAGGGTCTAACTTCCTGGAGTACACAACTGGAAGTTTGCCTAGTTTGTCTTTGATAAGATCAGCATAGGAAGAATAAATAGAGTGGGTGAAATTAGAACAGTGGTCTTTCAAGGTAACATGGTGGACTTCTTTATTAAATGAAAGCAGTCCCATTTTCAAACTGTCTTTGAGGACTAATAATGACTGTATGTGCCTTTTGACCATATAACATTGCAAGTAATAGCTGTTACCAGCAGAGTAACATGAAAGCACTACTGAACCTTTGGTTTGAATTTCTTTACCACCATAAGCAACAAACTTTGCACACTATGCCAAATCAAGCTTCTCACCAGCACATACTCTAGCAAATGTTTCTGATGACAAAACATTGCACTTTAAACCTGTTTCAACTTTGAGCTCTATGGGTCTTCCATTTATCTCAGTAGTACAAAATATGTAATTCTTTGCCCATAAATCTGCTGCATTGACTGTTTCATTAAGCACTGACACACCATCAACATAAAAAATAGGGTCACCACTTTCTAATTGATGAACTTGTCTCTTTGAATGTTCTCTTTTAATGAAAGAATGCCCCTTATTTGATTTACAAAACTTTTTGAAATTATTACACTCATTGCATTTGTGGCATTGTTGACCTAAAGCTAAACATTTTTTCTCTTATGGGCTCATGATTTGCACCACAGTTACAACAGTTGACTATGAAACTGGGTAGAGGCACATTCTTTGAGTTTGCTGACTCACTCTTGTGCTTCACTGAGACTGTGTATGCTTTGGAATTTGCTAGAAAGGTACAGGGTTTCCCAGCGAGTGTCACAGGACCTGCAACAGTCACCATGTGCTTGGGCCTGTTTCTTTTAACCAAGTGCTGCATGCTAACAACATAAGCTTTAGAAAGTACTAGAAGCATGTATTTCTCACTTGTAAGCATATTTGTGTGTTTTTCTGTAAGTTCATATATTTGACAAATCTCAGTGTCTTTATTCAAAGTTAAATCACTGTTACAAAGCAAAAATATTTCTCACAGCATCATCTTTAATACCGCACACTAGTTTGTCTTTTATCAACCTATCCCTTAAATCACCAAATCTGCACGTTGTAGCTTTGTTTTAAATGTCAGGTATATATGCTGAGAAAGTTCTCCAGGCTTTTGATCTCTTGTGTAAAATAAGTGCCTTTCCATTGTAATATTCATTTGGGGGTTACACATTTCTCTACATTTATATTTTAAGCATTATGGGTCTTCCTTTGACTCAGCTGGTACCACTATATGATGTTTTTTCCCTACCCTGCAGTAGGTGCATATGCAAATGAATGTTCTCTTTCTATGGCTTCTGAACCAGCTAAATTAGGCAGAATAAATGCCTTTGTATGTGCATCTTTATTAGAAAATGCAACTTGTATGAAAATATCATACTCTTGCTCAAACACTCTCCAATTCTCTGCAAGATTATTGACAAATGCAAGTAGTCTACCATGCCAAAAAGTATGTCCAAACACAGTGAAAAATATGGCCCTTGTAATTATATACAAACATGCACAGTCAGTACTTGTAATAACATTCAAATGCACAATAAACTCTTCGAAATACTGTACTTTGCAAAATATGCTTTGAAATGGCTGTATTCTGTTAAATAACTGTATTGTAATACTGCACAATCATGCAAACACTTTGTATACTTTGGATATCTTGATTATCTTTAATTAATGCGAAAAAGTAGCACATAGAGAAAAAAATGTGGTAATTTTCCTTATTTTATACATTTATACAATTCAGACTTTATTTCAAACATTTTCCATCATTATTTAAATATTTTTGTCAATATGTCACAGCTGCGGACATTTCATTTACTAAGAAATTCATTTCGATCATTCTGAGTGCTTTGTTTTGTATTTTGTGAATAAGAAATCATTTAAGTAAGCTCTGATACCTGAAACATGTTTCTGACCTATTTTTGAGAATTAAATGTACAGTGGGGATGATCCACTCCTCTATATTCCTCCACCTTTAACTGAGTCCCTTCTCAGTCCAGAATCTGGATTTCTGGATCCCATTCTGGCACTATGTCGCTCATCTTGTTTTACCATTGAAGATGAACAGATGGGGTAGTTTGTTTATATGCTTTATTACATAGAAACACATCAGGATTGATAGAAGCAGTACAAAATATAAACAAACTGATTAACTGACAGACTACACAGACATACATGCTTACATCTCAACAGCTAACCACAGAATGATAGTCAGGCTTGCATGTGCTCAGTATTTATATACTTGTGCAAGCCACTAGAAAGCTTCTTAAAGTTATACATACATATTGATCTACAAGACAGATATGTACTGTTGCGCTTGCATTAAGCACTGTGCTTTGCAAATAGTTACATAGGGGTTCTAGTCTCATTGTGGTCAAATGGTTTATGTGTGCATTCAACAATCAACAGGATGAAAATTTTAGAATAACATGTGAGTCCACAGCTATGTCAAACACTCCTAAGAACATCTTTGTGTAAAATTCACTGATGATGTCAGCCTGTAAAACATGCACTCTTGACAGCATTCAAGACAAACTTGTGCTGTGGCAGTAAGATTGAGTGCTGTGTTCTAAAGCTTTTTTTTACCTAGATATATAGGAGTTTTAATATGACAACAAGCAACTTGAGTGTGCATACAACCAAATATTACTTTTGAGACAATTTGATATAGAGATGTAACTCCAGATCCTTGTCAGACACTCCTCCTAACATGTTCTTCTCAGTATACAATGATGCTGCCATACTTCATAAAGTGCAATGTGACAGTATTAAAATCAGGCATATGTGGCGGTGCTAGTGTTACGTTGCATGCCATTCATTTTCTATACCTACACAGGTGTAATGTTCAAATCAGACCCAGTGTAGTGATATGTGTGTGTGTGTGTGTGTGTGTGTGTGTGTGTGTGTGTGTGTGTGTGTGTGTGTGTGTGTGTGTGTGTGTGTGTGGTTGTTGGCACATTACTGCCATTGTATGATCTTTAGAATTGCTTTTCATTTTACTACCACTTATGAAAACCTTTAACATAACCCCATTCATCCACCATCCTCTTTTTTCATCTGGTCACATTACATCCTTTCTGCAGATGGATGGAGGATGTCCTCATGTCAAATATGCATACACACATCATGAATCAGAGTTCTTCCATGAGCCTCTGCAAGTCACCTCCAGACCACTGTATGTGTGATTGCTATTTCTGTCATGATGTGGTGTAGACAGTTGCAGTATGTAATGCAATCCAACAAATACACACATACTCACAATAGTCTTACTATCTTCCATCATATAGATATAGGGAGTTTGTTTTAAATAGTATAATAATGGCTAAGATGTTATGTGATGTTGGCCATTAGCTTAATAATGTCATATGACCCTATAAATATTTGACATGTTGATGTTGCTGTCATTGATATGTGCCATGTTGAGGTGTAGATGTACAGTATGCCTACAAGACGGTCTTACAATCTGTGATGTAAGCTGATGTATTGATGGTCACAGCTACCATTTCATTGCATGCTCCTTCTATAACAGCTGTAGTAATATGCCTCCTGAAAATTGTTACCATGATATGATAAACTTGTATGCATATTGTTGGCATATTAAAACATGTGTTGTTGTAGTGGATCAGATCAACATTATATACAATTCTCATTCCACCATCACAGAGACACTTGCAGTATGGCACAGGTGTACATGTGTCTACCTACCAACATTACATGTACTGTGACAGACATCAGTATAAATTCATATTGATTACATGGGCACATACAGTTTGTTTCACCTACATGTCATAATGCTGTGATAGCAACAGAAATATCACATGATCTGATTTGATTGCAACCTTGTGGAATGCATCATTTGTGCAATTGTGTTGCTATTCTCAAACATTACTGATGTGATCAGCAGCAGCACTGTGTGACTAGTACCATTTGTGTCAGGAAACGGTCTGCATGAGCCATAAAAAAACTGATTTGTAATGAGCTCTAAATGGCATCAGGCCATTCAAAAACAGACTTTCCATAAAACACATATAAGCATATGTTGTGCAATTGATATAATTACATGACACTGGTACAGTTGTATGACTCTATGAACAGTACCAGTGTATGGTATATGATGCATGACCAAGCTGTATTTGGAGTTATTTTCACAATTCATGTATTTCAGAAAATTTGACATGTTAGGAGAAATACACAATTAAGCACAAAGCTGTTTGTGGATGGCACTAGTCACACTCAACTGTAGAAAACAGACAATCTGCAAGCTGACAGCTTGTCTCATACTTCATCCCCCTGTCGCCACTGGCAAACATTACTCAGTTTTTCTCCTCAGGAGAGCAGCTCATCTGTGTGCTTTCTATGCCTAATAACACATAATCAATGGGCCCTGACAACATCCAAGGTTGCCTATTGCATGACTTAAAACCCTAACCTAGCTAGCAGACACAGTTGGATCCCTACTTCAACATGGCCTCCAGACAGCCTATGTTCTCATCGAAGAGTGGACAGTGACAGTCATCCATCTGACCAGGGAAGGGACATCACCTGATGCCTTAAGTTATAGTCCCATACACCTGACTGTCCTTCTCTGTGAGGCAGACCAATGGGTTATCCTGGGCTTTATCAAAAATGACACAGATAATCTCTTGACTATGTACCACACCTATGTTTGATTTGTTAAGGCTATATCATGTCTGTCACATGTTTTTGACAGCTTCAACAAGGTCACCAAGGACATGCATGAGGAAAACACTCTCATCCTGCATAACTTGACCTGGCCAAGGCATTTGACAGAAATCCACACTCAAGTATTACAGAGAAACTATCTCAAGTGGGCATAAACACCTACATCACCAAGTGGTTAGACAAATGGTTCTCATACAAGGCAGATAATGTCAATGTATCTTCCCTATTAAATAAATAAAAAGTGGAAATGTTGAAAGGCCAAATAAATGAAATGGCCGTTCCTCAAAATGAATATTGTTCCCCCCGGTAATTATATATACCAACTCCGAGATCACACCGCAGTGAAGAAAGGGCAACATTTCCAGCCTTCACTGTACTGTGATCTTACAATAGCGATATTGAGGAGCAGCCTTTTCGTTTATTTGGCCATTCGATATTTCCACTTTTCCTGTTCATTATTGAAGTCTCAGAAGTCAAGAATAACTTGCACATCTTTTGTCTAACCAGCTTAGTGGGGAATCATTGAATCCAAGAGTTCTATTGGTATAATGCAGACAGTATTAACACACACAAAGGATTGCTGCCAGTGCCATGGAGACACAGCAGATGAACAAAAATCAAAGGAGGATTGCTTCTATTATGACAGCAAATACACAAGCTAATTACAATATAGATAGCATACTCCTATGAACAGACCATGTGGTGTGTGACCTGTGTACTCAGGTAGAAGGTATGTGGAACATCTTCCAGCATGTGCCTACAGTGGTGATTAATCCCTTGTATGAAGCACAACTTCTGAGTATGTGCAGGACATCCACATCAAAGTAAACTATAGTTCCATTGTTTTCAGCCCACATCACACCAATAATAAACCCTTTTGCATGTACCTCCCAACACATCTTCCAGAGATGATTTACGCATGTGTATTGCTTTTGACACAGTGAACTCCCACTCATCCTTTTGGCCATACCTAAGTTTATTTTTGCTACACAAACATTAAGATTTTACAAAAAAGAACTCCTTTGAAGGTGTTATACAAGGTCCATGTGTGATACGTGTTCCAGTGATGCACCCCGTAAATATATAGCTCATTGACAATACTGATGGCATTGGTTACATTTGTGTAAGTGTGGACTACAGAATATATATGCCATGCATACCCATCAACTAGCCAGGACTGATAGTAATTTAAACTACAGGTGTACCAGTATCCCTCTTAACACCTCTGAAGGGTGTTATTTTTTCAGGAAGGTGTGATTGTTTCCCCTTACAGGTTACTGACAAATCATTACAGTTATACAAATGTGTTTATGCAGAACATGTATACTAACTCATAATCACATATGTAATGTCAATGACACAGATGAATGGTGTTATTATTCTGATACTGTCTGTGATTGTACATGCTTTTGTCTACTGTTTCCATAAGCCTGTTGCTATGTGTGCTGCTTGGTTGAGACCTATGCTGACATTGCATTCATATTCAAGCAAATCATTTTGCACATTTTCACAGTATGCACATCCTCCCTAGTGTATATAGCATCCTTGATAAATGTCCCCTCCAGTGATCATATCAGGATGCTTATATCACAACAAATCTCCACTGAAATGTCACATTGTGTGACGGTAACATAATATACAATAACTGTGTGATGATATGACTATACCCACACAGGAGGTGTAAACAACAGTATGTACTGTACCATATACATATGTGATTACTCTTCAGGCTGCAACTCTTGTCTTTGTGGTGTAGGTACATTGATATGTCCCCATCTGCTGTACATTACCATGTTTTACGTGTACTCTTCCCCTGTGTTCTGTCCCGATTCCATTATTTTTTAAAACATCTCTTCCTGAGCCGTCTCATATTCAGCCAGCCTTTTCATTTCAAACTCTGATTTTTGCAGCTTTATCACCTCATCGGAATATTTGTTTAAAGCATCTTCCATTTTTTCCAGCCTTTTGGTGTTTGTGTTGATATACTCCATCAGAATATCATTTATTTTAGCCAGATCTGTGTGCAGTTGTCTTATATCTTCCTGTAGGTTACTGGAAATCATGTCTGTAGGTTTCTACATTCATGTGAATGTCCCTTTTCAATACACACACTTCCCCAGAATAAATTATTCAGAATGCAGTCTATGTACCCTTGATGATCACCACCAAAACTTTACTTTACTATGCCTCAAACAGGCTTGCACAGTACTCTACACTGACTTCTCTTTCCTATAATGTGTTCGAACTTTATGCATTGCCTTATATTAAGCCCTGGTAGTCATTGTGACTGTCCGTGCAATTCCACAGAACTAGTTTACCCATAGGTAAACATGTTTGCATGTCTGCAGCTGTTCTTGCTGGTTTACATGTGTTTCTGGCCATGAAACTGCACTTGTATTCACGTAAGCATGATGTGCAGCATGCATATGCAATTAGCGCTGATAATTATTACGCTAACACGTAATCGCCGTGTAGGCTTCACGAGTCTATTGAATCCCTGGGTAACTTTTCTGAAAGTTTGCACATGAAGAGATGTAATTGTTTTAATATAGTGAAATACATTTCCTGTAGTTACAAAATATTTATGGCATCTATTTTTCACAATCTGTGATATAGGCTAGTTTTATGCATTTTAGTTTTGAACCGTAATTTCAAACAAAAAAGCATTGCCTGAACCAACCAGGACTAAGCTGTTTCTGTTGCCTGAGATGTTATCATCTGGATCAAAAAGTGATTTGTAATAACTTGACTTACAGCTGTTTCAATGTCTCATTTTATCACTATGATTTACGATGATTAAAACCTCATTTTATAATATATGAATGTATGACTAATTAGATCATTAATTCTGAAGTGGGAAGTTGAAAGTACAAAGATCTGGTAGTGAAAATGTGCATGGATTACAAAGATATACAAATGGGTGTCAAATAATAAGTGACTCCATATCTGGCTTGGGTACATGGGAACTGGAAGGTAATAGTGACAGACTGTTTTTCTGTTGTGCTATATGGATTGCAGTGCCCTAGCTAACTATTACAGTTGCTGCGGTGTAGTAGTTTTGAAAATGATCATTGAAGGGCGGCACAGTGACACAATTAAACAAGTATAGCTATGGTGCAGTGGTTAGTATTGTCGCCTCACAACAAGAGGTTCTCCGGTTCGATGCTTGGCTGGGGAGCCTTCTGTACGGAGTCTGCATGTCCTCCCTGTGGTCACGTGGGTTTCCTCCGGGTGCTCTGGTTTCCTCCCACATCCCAAAGACATGCAGTAGGTGGATTGGACACTCTAAATTGGCCCTAAGTGTGAGTGCGTGTGCCTTCTGTGGAAGTTTGGGTGCCAGGCTGGCAACTCGACACTGTAAAACCTCACTGCCAATTCTGAGCAGACAGGTGATCCGCTGTGGCAACCCCTAACCGAGAAAAGCCGAAAGAAGAAGAAGAAGCAATGAATGAGTGTGATTTCAGACAGGTTCCATTAGCCACACAGTCAGACAGAGAAGAAAATGGTATTAAAGGGTTAAATGTCAGTGCCCAGCTCATGAGTTCAAACAACCTGTCAAAGAGCAAAATAAAGATGACAAATTACAAGACTTACTGTTTCAAGCAAAAGTATAGTCATTTATTTTCAATAATAGAGAGGGTCCAGATGGCAAAGATAAGTAGGTGGTTACTAAATGTGTCAGGCATTACATCTATGTGTAGGATGTTTTCAAATGAGTTCAACCAATGGGTAAAACGGTCACACAGACAAATCATTCAGTAAAATTACAAGATAGACCCAGCCAAGCTGGGACTGCACTTTATTAATACCTTAAATGTCCTATAGTCCAGGACCATTCAATATAAGCTAATCACCCCTTCAGATCATATCAGTGTTTCAGCTCCATGTCATATCTACAGCCAATGGGGTTTGACTTTAATGGCTTGAATGTAGCCATAAATACCTGAAAAGTAAAATGTCATGGGTATTCTGGTGCCCTGCAGCTGAAACAATGATACGTCATTAAGGAGTCATTTACATATATCCCATGGGCCTGCACTATAGGGGGTTCACAATACTACGTAGTTGCTAAAGAGAAGACAAGGATCTAGTTTATAATAGGCACACACACACACACACACACATATATATATATATATATATATATATATATATATATATATATATATATATGTACATACACATAAATATATATTATATTTATACACACACACACATATATAGATATCTATTTATATATATATATATATATATATATATATATATATATATATATATATATATATATATATGGCCTACTGTAGAACGATGAAAACACAAAATGTAGAGTGCTCACATGAGCGAAAAATCAGGAATTCAATACTGATTTTTTGGGATTGCAGTACAGTGAAAATCAGAATATTTGCCCTTTCCTCACTGTAGTGTGATCTCAGAGTAGGAATACCACCCCCCCCCCAACAAAAGCAATTTCGAGTTCCTGATTATTCGCTCATGTGAGCATTCGATAGCTTGATTTTTCGTTGTTCTGACATAGAACCTTTATCTAAATATGTGTATATATATATATATATATATATATATATATATATATATATATATATATGTGTGTGTGTGTGTGTGTGTGTGTGTGTGTGTGTGTGTTTGTTATTGTTTTTAAACTTCATATCTTTGCAAGATCTCTATAAATACTCATCCATCAAGGGATAAAGATTTTTCGGAGAAATTTGCTTGAAATGGTAAGGCCCCTGTTCACCTTTTTTTTCTCTGGAGAAAAGAAGTCACTACTAAGGATTAAATAGGATTCACTGAATTTGGCTAAGAGTCTCTAGCAATCCCTTCAGGACATTTTTAGTTAATCATAAACCATCACTGGTTTAAGTAGGATAGACATTCAAACAAATATACTAGTGAGTTCTTTAAGACCTATACATACAAATATATGTAAAATATTTCAGAAATGAATCATAAAGTGCAGGAACTGATTGAAAACAACTGGTCCATCAATAGCCTACCAAAAACTAAAATAAAAAAGTAAAAGAAGCCCCTTTGCACTATCTACAACCCCTCTTAATGGTATATCTATCTACCTACACACATATATATATATATATATATATATATATATATATATATATATATATATATATATATATATATATATATATATATCTATGTACACACACACACACACACACACACACACACACACACACACACACACACACACACACACACACACACACATATGTACCAGCTGTGGTAGTGTCTTCTCTTCATAACTGGTGCCATTTTGTGTTGCCACTCCGGTCATGTAAGTCTTCAATTAATCCCAGCCCAGACATGATGAGTGCAAAAAGAAAGAGCTATTCTGTCGAGTACAAGAAAGGAATAGTGGAGGACTTCCAATGAAAGAACCTGACAGCTTTCTCTAAATAGAATAAGTTAGATCTTCGAATGGTCCAAAAATGGCGAGCGGCATACATTAACCTCAGTCAACAGGCCGACTAGGAAAACGCTACGAAGTATAAGTGTGGATCAGGTCGGCAACCATTATTTCCTGAGCTTAAAGACATCATCTGTGAGTGGATGGCTAACAAGGGAGCACAGGCTTTGGTTGTGCGCAGGGCTGATATTCAAGCATTTGCCATTGCTATAGTACCACAGTTAAAAATATCCACAGAAGAATTCAAAGCACCACAACATTGGCTGGATGGCTTCCTTCAGCGATATGAAGTGTCTCTAAGAAGATCAACAACACTGCTCAAGCTGGTAGATACTGAAGTTATTAAACGTGCACTTGTGTTCAAGTCCTTTGTTGATGGTATTGACTTTTCTAAATACCAACTCTCAAACATGATTGCTATGGATGAAACTGCAGTGTTTATGGGCCAAGGATCTCAAACAACAATTGATCAGAGGGGTGCCTCATCACTCTACATTCCCTCCACTGGTTACGAGAGTGTACGTGTTACCTGTATTTTGGCAATTCGTCTAGATGGAAAGAAAACCCCACCACTAATCATTAGTAAGGGCAAGAAAGATAAGATTGAATGTGTTTCAGGCATTTACATTCTTGAAACTGAAAAAGACTGGTGCACACAAGCAGTTAAAAGGAAGTCGGTTGATATAATGCTGCCACTTGTTTTGCAAGGTGGTGAAAGAGGTCTGCTAGTCTGGGATTCAGAAAGCACTCACCGTGCTAAAGAAACAAAGAAATTCCTAGCACAGAGGAGAATAGATCAAATAATGATTCCTGCAGGAATGACTGCCTATCTTCAGACTCTTGATATTGCAATAAACAAGCCATTCAAGGACCATTTGCTCATGGAACTCAATGACTACATTGAAAATAGAATGGAGAGAAATCAGCATGGAAACTTTGTGAAGCCTAGCTTGCAAGAGGTCATGACTTGGGAGAAAAATTCATGGGATAAAATCACTGACAGCTGTGTTGCCAATGCACTACGAGCAGGCTACTTGGACAAACAGTGCTCATTTAAGGAGAGCTCAGTTGCTAGGCATGACAAACTGGGGCCAATTGTGCTACAGGAAATGGAGTCGCAAGAAATTCAGGCCAAAATTCTGGGTTTGGACACTTATGACAATGCCCCAGAAGAAGATGACATGACTGTATTTGAATAGCTGTGAAAGCCAAGGTGCAGATATTCTGGACTTGAAATGTTTGTTGCACTGTTTATGTAGAATTCACACACAACTGTCAACCTGTTATTAGAACTGTTCTCCAGTAATAGAAAAGAACAAAATAAATGTTAATTTGTGTACATGAATAAATGTCAATTTTTGTACATGAATAACTGAATAAAGGTAGATTGTTGTAGGCCCGGTCTTATTTTTGGGGAAATACGGTATATATATATACCTACATACATACATACAAAACAACTCTGAGATTGCACTACAGAGGGGAAAGGGAAAATTAATAAAACTAGTACTTTCAATAGGTTGTGCTATGTTCAGCTGTACCATTTTTTTAATTTTTCAACAATTTAATGCTTTGACCACTTACACATACACACATCCATATATATATATATATATATATATATATATATATATATATATATTTTTTTTTTTTTGCACATTATGGAGCATGAAAATTTTGGTATGGCTACTCTATATATATATATATATATATATATATATATATATATATATATATATATACATATACATATACACATATTTGGGTCTATATCATAACTGTGAAGATGTAAAACTTCAAAAGTTAAAATATCGAACCCACAGCATCGAATGATGAAAATAGCGAAGCCCCAGAACATCAAAATCTTACCTAGGGCAAGATTTCAGTGGGCCGTTACGTGGCTTTGCTATTTCCTCCATTGTGATGCGAGAGTTACAGACCTTAGGGTTAGGGTGTGGGTTAAGGTAAGTGGATAGTTAGTAATGTATGTATGGTGTAGTGTAGGGCTGGGTTTTGTTAACTGTATGTGTGTGTATCAATTATTTTTTTTGTGTATAGTTTCGTAGGGTATGTGTGTGATAGTTACGGACCTTAGGGTTAGGATGCGGGTTAAGGTAAGTGGATAGTTAGTAATGTATGTATGGTTTAGTGTGGGGTTAGGATTTGTTAACTGTATGTGTGTGGTTTATTTATTTTGGTGTGCTTGTGTTGTGTGTATGTTTTTTGGAACAGCAAATATTTTCCATGGGAAAAAATTCGCTATTCTGAGCGTTCGATGTTATCAATATTTGAAATTCCAAGTTCAAACTTATGGTGTTCGATTTTTTGGAAATTCAAATATATGATTTAGACCCCATATATTTATATGGATCTATATTAGTTGATCGAGTTTTCAGAACCTCAAAATTCATATCAGTGAGATGATATGATCGGATTTTGGAAAATTTGAACATTAAAAAAAAACATAAAAAATTCTTTTTTAAGTTTTTGCAAGGGGAAGCCCCCCTGCACCCCCATACCCCTTGCTAATTATATACCCACTCCGATATTGCACTACATTGAGGAAAGTCTTACATTTCCCAATCAAAACTGTACCATAATCTCCATTCAAAAGGTTTTCAGAAATGCAATCATATCGTCTCGCCAATATGAATTTCGAGTTTCTGAAAGCTCAATCAACTGATAGGGATCCACATAAATAAATAACTATACACACACACACACACACACACACACACACACACACACACACACACACACACACACACATATATATATATATATATGGGTCTACTTCTAATGACCGAAACGCCGATTCGCCGACAGTGAAATCACCGACGCCAGAAACCCGACAACACACAAACCCGACAACGCGAAACACCGAACACCATAACACCGACACACTACACGTAAACAACACAGTACACTACAACACATATCCACTAGCCCTAACCCAAACCCTAACCCTAAGGTCCGACACTACCGCACACTCTCACTACCTGCACCCTAACCCTAACTCACTTACACACCCCGAACCCCAAGCTCCGACACTACCGCACACTCTCCCTACCTGCACCCTAACCCTAACTCACTTACACACCCCGAACCCCAAGCTCCGACACTACCGCACACTCACCTATCACACACCCTAACCCTACATCCCTGAGTATTGCACACTTACCTGTCCGCTCCCTACTCCTAAATCCCTCACTATCGCATACTTACCAGGTCGCGCTTACACATTCCCCTTGTTGGTCTTCCGTCTGTCGGGATTCGAGCGTGTCGGTCAACTGCGTTGTCGGTCATTTCGTGTCTGTGATTTCACTGTCGGCGAATCGGCGTTTCGGTCATTAGAAGGAGACCCATATATATATATATGTACATGTGTGTGTGTGTATGTGTGTGTGTGTATGTGTATATATATATATATATATATATATATATATATATATATATATATATATACTGGATCTGTTTGCAGGTTTAAAGTTATGCCATTGGTTACAGGTTGTATAGAAGCTAGACTACATACGAATAGAGGAGTCAAACAATTCAATGAGCCTTTTAGGAGTGAAGAAGATATAAAACTGAACGAGGCAGTGTTCATAGTCAAATTAAGATATGAAAAATATTATTTTAATGTTTACACAAGAAACCTACTGTTTATCTGTGCTCACTTGATAGATGTTCAAAATGTTATCCTTGAATGGCCATATGTGATCAGAGCTGGGATATATATATATATATATATATATATATATATATATATATATATATATATATATATATATATAATATGGGGAGTGGAGATTGCTCCCAAAATGAGGGGTGCAGGAGGCAGCCTCCTTGCAAAAAATTTTTTTTTTTTAATTTCTTGACCTTGGGAGTTCCACTCTTTTGAGCAGTGAAATCTCAAAGTTGTAGATGTTTTATGATTGAATTATGAAATTTTGATTAAATAAGATACAATTGTTCATAGTACACCCATTTACATCTTTACTGACACCTCTAATCTGCTGGCTTACATATACAATTAAGTTAATGCAACTTTACATGGGACTAATAGTGAAAATGACAAACCCACAACACTGGGTCAAAGCTGAAGGCTATATAATGTGACATTTAAGAAACATTATATCACTTTGTTGAAATTGGTGTTTGGAAAATTGGCTTATGAGATGAAGTACTGGGAAAGACTTTGGGAAAAAATGAGACAGAATGTAACATAATAGCATTACTGAAAAGTGTTGTGTTGTCACGTTTAAAAAATGAAAACCAAGGTTTGCTGATAGAGAGTGATAAAGCCTTGGATAAAGTCCCAGGTGATGCAAGCTCAAGTAGTGAGCTGGGTAACTGAGGGAGATAGCCAGTGAGGGAGAGTGTGTCCACTCTGGGGAGAAGATGGGGAGAGAAGCAAGAATACATATTGCCACAAAACCTTAAAGTAGGGGTAGCATTGTGGTGCACTCCTGCTGGGCGTTCAGCTCACCAAGCCACCAGCTGATGGTAGCCTGTCATTAACACATGTATTTGAACATGCAGTTGCATAGAGAAGTCATTGTGAGTCTCTTGGCAGAACGGGTATGTCATTCCTCATCCAGGATAGTAATAGGTTGTACAAACACTCTTATTCCCAGAATGATTTTGAGAACACAAGCAAAAACTTTCATAATGACCTACATGATGGCAATACTAGACAGCACATGTCCCTTTTCTGTACTGGAATAATTGATTAGTATGTGAAATGGACAGGTAGAATCCCCCTGGGGAAGGCTTGAGAGATGATATATACTGGGGAAAAAGCACCTTACAAAGAATTAAAAAAAAATGTTTCAGATGCAGTTAGTCAGTCCTACTTGGGTTATGGGCACATATAGCAGGTGTGTATTAAATTCCTTCTGAACCAGAGGCTTCTGTGATATATATATGTGCTGAGTGATAGGGGTGGTGTTTAATACAGAATGGACAGATAGCCAAATGTTCATAATGTCAAGGGACCATTTTGTTATGAAAGATCAGTGGGATTGGAGGACATGAGAGCATGTGTGTGTGTGTGTGTGTGTGTGTGTGTGTGTGTGTGTGTGTGTGTGTGTGTGTGTGTGTGTGTGTGTGTGTGTGTGTGTTTGTCTGTATCTGGGTGTGTTTATGTGTGCATGTGTGTGCATGTAGTAGAATTAGGGTCAGGGATAAGTGGGGGATAGTTTTTGTATGTTTGCGCGTTTTTGTGTATATTTTATGGTCAAGTATGGGGGTAGGTGTAGTGTTGTTAATGTTGAGTGTTTGAGTGTATCTTGTGGCAATAGTATGGAAAGGTTTTTATTAAGTTAAGGTTAACTTAGCAATGGTTAGTAAGGGCCAGTATTAAGGTTAGGATTAGCACCCATTACTAATGTGGTACAGGGTGGTGAACTGGAAGGAGGCAGAGGAGTGGGGAGCTAGTGTAATCCAATGAGTGATAATATTGTGTTTTTCACTAAAGATTTTTTTCCATGGAATCTGTTGGTGTATACTACAAGATAAGCAGTGAATACTTTCTGATATATTGAGGATTATGAAAAGCAGAAAAAAAGACAGAAAAATGGCAAGGGCAGGCATGAGATGTTTAACCTTATAAAGACATTTTTGAACTAAAAAATTATGTCATAGATAAAGTTGTTTTTATTTATTGATTAATTAATTGATTTATATTTGCTTACCAGGAACGTCCAACTGGGGAAAGACCCATTTCCAGAGCAGACCTAGGGAGAAAAGCTCCAGCAAATATAATTATAGGTTCATAGTGTGTACTAAACTAATGACCACTGGGACCTTTTTAAGTCTAGCCATGCATCCCAAAGCTCTGACAAGTTCCAGTACCCTTGATAAGTGTAAGCAGGGGCTTGGGAGATGAAACATTTACAAGCAGGGGCCTGGTAGATGAAACATTTACAGGTTGACTTTGCCCATAAGAGACATAGGTACCAAACCAGGGATGAATTTCCCGTTCCCCATCCAATTGTACAGATTACACTTGAATTGGGTTATGGAGAAACTCTGCTTCACATGGATGGGAAGCCTGTTCCTGGAAAGCAGTAATCTCTAGGATATACACAGTAAATATACATAAGGTACACTGCTATCAGATATGGTACAGTTTCTGAATAGTATGAAGAATATATACATTAAAGTTACGGAATATGTCAGTACCTTTGAGTAGGTAGCAGAGCTAGATACATATAATAAGGACATGTTTAGACCATTTTGGGCTATTTAGGTGATACAGTTTGTAGATCCAAGTGGAAGCTGAAGACGTTTCTAGACTATTACAGTTCACAGTATTATTCATAATAAAGGAAGGTAGAATAATTACCAAGATAAAGTGATGATTTAAGTGATTTTGAGATGGTACAAGATGTATAAAGGAACTGTGAAAATAGAATATTTGGTACAAATGTTGACAAGAATTGGAAGTACAGTAAAATGGATCACAGTCCCAAGAAATGTAATCTATGAGATGACATTTAAAATTTTAATGGGGTGCTGATGCTATCTTGGCAATAGGCTGAAAGACAGCTGCAGACTTCTAATAGTACAAGATCTGGGTGTCTTTTCTCACTTTCTGTAGATGCTTTTAACATTATGAAAAATATAGAGCTTTTCTCAGGCTCCCAATTGTAAAAGAAATCAAGTAGATCTTTACTTTTTTTCTAATGAATGACCTGTATAACTGTCTGAACTTTATGTAAGCGTTTATCTACTAAAGACCTGAAAATTAACTTAACCACATGATTATTCTAATTTTCTTAGTGCTGATGTTTGTAAGACCTAAAAAGGTTTAAGCATTTCTAAAAGAAAAAAATCATATTCTTTTCTAAAGTATCATTAGACAAAATAAATACGTTCTCAAAATTATCATTTCCTCTGTGGCATTTGCAGCTAATACTATGTTCTCTAAATTCTATAACTTGATTAGGTAGGTGGACAGAATCTGAAAGTGGCAAACTTGTGTGTTTGCAAGTTACTGTTTGACATAATAGTTAAGGTCTTCTCTCATGTACAAGGTACAAAGTTTGATCCTGACCTCTGCCCAATGCTTGCATGGTGTTTGCATGCTCTCCTTGTAGGATTCCTCCCACCACCAAAAACATGTTGAGTGTTTCAACCTTAAACTCCCCCAAGACTGCTGTTGGGGGTAGCAGCACAGACTCTAGATACTGCATGTAGGGGAAGAGTTGTATTGACCAGTCATAGACTTCTCTCCTGAGATAAACACATTTAAATGCTGGCTTTACTCGAAAAGCTCACTCCTATCCTTCCATGGACTGCTTTCAGGGAAGGGTTAGTTTGTTTTTGCTTTCATGTAATTTATATTCTTTCATTGCCTTCTTCTATTTTGAACATTGTAGTGTATTTTCTTTCTACTGTGTTTTATTTGCATTATGTTTTCAATTACATATTTAAACTAGGAAAGAGACCATAGCTGTGTCTCTTGTAAGTATCAGAGAAATTAAAACATGTCAGTTAAGATAAATTGCATGTGAGTTGAGGGAGGAACTAGGAACTAAACCTTCTATTTAAGTGGTAAAATAAAACATTTCAATGCTTTATTGGAAAAGCTCATGCAGATTCTGCCACAGACTGCTGTGATGGAAGGATTAGTTTGTTTTTATTTCTGTGTAATTTGCATTGCTTCATTGCATTCTTCTATTTTGTATATTGTAGTATATTTTCTTTACAATGTATTTTACTTGTATTCTGCTTTCAATTGCATATCTAAACAAGGAAAGATATGACAGCTGTGTTTCTTGTGAATCACACAGAAATTAAAATGTTCCCCACCCTGGTACTGTTGTGTTTTTAAACTCAACTGTCTCTCTAATTGCCTGCCCCTTATGTTAATTTGACTACTTATTTCCTTCCCTCTCTTTTTTCGTTGGCTATTGTCAGTAAGCACCAAATGATCATTTTGTGAAATCTCTCCTCTTCAGCTATTTAAATTTAAATTTATCAGCCTTCCAAGTCAGGAGCAGCCTTAAGTTAACTGCTGCCCTAGGAAAAAGGGTTCCACAGCACCCCCACCACATGACCTGGTGCCCCCATCCTGGTCTACCTACCCCAAATGAATACTGGAAATGCACTCCTGCTAGAGCGGCACCCTAGGTGGCCACCTAGTTGGCCTATGCCTAAGGCTGGCTGTGATACCAGTGTATGTCATAGAGCCAGAATACTAAATGTCCATCCCCTTCTAATCTATCCTGCTCTTTTAAAATTAGTGGTTCTACCCTTAGATTGTTAATGCTTGAGTTTTCCCCATTTCATAACTAACTGCTTAATGCACACTGCAACTCTTATATTATTAACCCATTTTTTATCTTACTTTTATAATCTACAGCATCTAGTCTAATACCACTAATTATTGGAGAGCTCACATTCTGCCTGTCAGTGGTCATCTTAAGATTAGTGCTTCTGTTTTGTTCCTGGTGAGAGAAGAAGCATAGGGACATGATTTCCGGGAGACCACTAATCACAAGAAAACCTGATGACTGCTTCATAGGTGACAGTGTGGAATCTGTCCTTATATTTTGCTCCTGGTGAGAAAAGGAGCAGGCAGCATTGATTTCTGACTGCCTCTGATGGGGCTTTGTCTGTCTGTGTGGGACATTCCTGTTTGGTTTAGTTGTTATTCAAGGCATCTATCAGAAAAAAAGCTACTACAATCCTACAGACTATTGCATCATCTGGGACGAGACTGTTGATCACCAAAGATCCTGTGGCCTGCTTCTCATCTTGGGATTGATGCTACCATGTTGTTTCTGGTGAGAGAAGAAGTAAAGGGGCAGTATATCCAAGCAGCATGAAGCTGTGGTAAGACCAATACTAGTAGCAGCCATACAGGAGTCAGACAAATTCCCTGTTTTCATCATTCTTGACAAAGCTAGTTCTTTCGTTTCAGTAAGTACTGTTTGATTAGCTGCTGTCTAACTTATCTTCACAATACCTCCCTAAATAGTTCATCCCAAAATCTTCAGGGTGTACATATTGTTTTCCCCCCAGGTGTTTGGCAGTGCCCTGTGGAGATGCAGACACCCTGAGTTGACATTTTTCCTGTAATAGCACCCTTGAAATTTTACCAATACTTAGTTGCACACAGGGCATCTAGTTTACAGTGGCAAGCACTGCCCCTAGAGCTGCAAACTAGATACTCCTGACATTACTTTATATTCTCATTGCAGCTGCCTAATCAATAAAAAGGGCCTGTTACCATGGATATGAACTTTCCCACTGTCTCTATTACCAGCTTGGTGGATATGGGCTTCCTGAGGTAATGTAGAAATTGCCTCATATTTACTGACAACCAGCTAATTCTGAAAATGAACTGATAAGGTATGTGAGATATGTATTTACACAATATCACTGGAGGCAATGCTCTCACATAAAAGCACTATTAATGTCAATCAGGTTGTCAGTATTACACACACTGCACTCATCACACATAGTTCAAAGCACAGATATAGACCCAGATATAAGCACAGACATAGACCCAGATATGCTGAGGCACTTAAATTTAACCTTCCTAAACCCCAAAGACCTCCTAGATAAAGTACACCTAAATACCCTAGCAGCCCCAAATGCACTTTTTCAAAACAACACCCATGTCAATACATACAGCCATGTCTCACAGTGCCACTAATTCTAAACCCATAAGGCAAGCCACTGCACAGGCCTAGATTCTGGTCATTGGAGACTCAATTGTGAGGTACACTGATGTCTTTCTCATCAGGCTGAGGAAGGAGAAAGTCATGGTCAGTTGCTTATCAGGGACTAGGATCTGGCACATTATGCATGCACTCAGATCACTGCACCACAAGTACCAGTATGATTCAGTCATAGTCCATGTGGGTGTAAATGATCTTAGGCATACCTCCCTAGACTATATGAAGAGAGACATCATAGATCTCTTGGAATACGTGTCCTGGGCTGGTATGAGCCTAGGATTGAGTAGCATTTTACATTTTCCAAGGATGATTCCAAAATACAAACAGGAGATTACTAACATTAATAACTGACTTAGTTTCTGGTGTCATTCTAATGGGGTGCAATATTTCTGAGCAGTACTTCTGACATGCCGAAAGACAGAAACAAACTTCCGACATAGCAAATCAAAACCAAGAAAATCTAAAGATGTTACTGCTCAATGCAAGAGTCTAAACAAGAAATTCTATTCCCTACAAGCTCTCCTCACCTTTGAGTATGATGACATCTATGCAGTCACTGAAACATGGTTTAAAGCCCATGGAGAGGTTTAAAGCAGCAGAGAGCACACTGACAGTGCAAGGTTATAATACCTTCCACAACTTTAGACCAGCTACTACACAGACAGGGACTGAAGTTGGAAATGTCTTAATTTACATCAAAAATAAATATACTTCAAGGCTGGTCAAATATGAGAATGCACTTCAGCTTCTTTGTGTTCAAATCACACCATAGGCAAAATCCTATAACACTTCCTTGCAAGCTATAGATCCCTGGTCCCCCTGCCCCATGACCGAGGAAACTGTTAAAATGTATTTAAGCCTATGGGAAATACTCACCATCCAACCCAATACCATATTCACGGGCGACTTTAAGTACCCCACTATTACTGGGAATCATGTACAACACCAAACATGTAGGCACAGAGATTCCTGGATTTTGTAAAAACAAATTCCCTGCACCACATTGTCAATAAGCTGACCAGGGGTGCAAACATACTGGATCTGGTCCTTACTAACCCTGGAACATTCAGGAACTACTCTAAGGATAACTTCCTACTATTAAGTGATAACCTAGCAACATTTCAAGACCCACAAACCTTGATAACACTGCTGCCTATGTGGAACTGTTTACAGAAACCCTATACAAGCATGTTAATAGTTGCATAAAGGCAATTGCAACCACAAGGAAGAGGAACAGGACTAATTTAAAAAAACAAGCCACCCTGATGGAATTACAACATCAAGAGGCTGTATAACAGAAGAAGAAACTCATGGACATATCAGGAGGTGCAGCAACCAGCAGGATAAAAGCACTATCATCAAAATAAACAACTCAGAGAACAGAAAAAGTCTACCAAAGTCAAATTTAAGTTAAATTTGGCCTCCGAGGCCAAAGACAACCACAAGACATTCTTTAGCTGTGTCCACAATCTCAGAGACAATACACAATTGTGCACAGAGCTCATTATTAATTGAGCTATCTATACTGAGCCAGAAGACATAACAAATCTAGGGGCAGACAAATTCACCTGTAACCTTTCCCCTCTTTCTCTCTCAACCTCCCTGAGGAAGTACCATAAAAAATAACTCCACCTACTATCACCAGGGAACAGGTTCTCAATGCAGTCTCAGGTCAAAAACACTGCATTGATGAGCCAAGGCTATATCCCAAGATGCATTTTAAATGTCATGAAACATGACATTTCAGGTCCTTTGGAATTGCTATTTAACTGTAGCCTCCAAACAGGCTTAGTCCATCACAAATGAAGAACAGCAACAGTCATCCCTCTGCATAAAGTGGACCATCTACAGACCCTGGGAAGTAGAGACCTATAAGTCTTACTAATCTCACATGCAAAGCCATGGAAAGAATTATCATGGAAATGATCAGTATTGACACAGGAAACCTCCAAACACTGCACCCCACACAGTTTGGTTTCATCCATGGCAGGTCATGACTACACAGGCTGGTGGATTTCAAAGCAATGGATGAGGGAAAAATTGTTCACACTGCCTACCTTGACCTGGCCAAGGCATTTGACACAATTCTTCACTCAGGCATTGTAGACAAACTCAAAAGGTTATGTATAAACTCTTGTATCACCCAGCGGTTAGCCAGCTGGCTCACAGACAGGACCCAGGAAGTTAGAATTGGGGAGTCCACCTTTATGAAAGAGGTCAGCCATAAGTGGAGTCCCTCGTGGATTAGTCAAGGACCACGCATTTTTGGCATTTACTTCTCAGAAGTCAAGGCCAATATAAAGGGCCTCTGGCTGACTTCATTTGCAGATGATTGCTAATTAGAAACAGTCACAGAATCCGCCACCAACACTAATGTTCTCCAGGAAGGGCTGACACATAGATAAATAACTTGTGTCAGAGCCATGCAGTAAAACTAAATGCCAAAAAATGCATACTAGTATCCTTCTGGAAGTCATCCACCCCTGGTAACTATCATATTGGCAACACACCCCTTTGAGTCAACCCAATAGACAGTATTCTAGCCTTTGACCATCATAAGTCAATAGTATGTCTATGTTGCACAACTTATAAACAAAGGTATACCATCTAGGCCCAAGAAAAACATCATTCCACTGTATTCACCATTCATTAGTCCTATCATGGAGTACAGTGCCCCTTCCGATATGTACCTAACCAGGCACATCAAACAATTAAAATGTCCACAGAGGTTCCTCACTAAAAGAATACAGTGCATACGTATCATGTCCTATTCAGACTGCCTCAAAGCCCATCCAAGCTGTTGGGCGGAGATCCATGCTTGGCATACAAGGTATTACCAGATGCCATCCTGAATGATCTCTTGCATATCCTCTAAACAAACAGCACGAAAATTACCAATCCTAAAGACTTATACCTTGGCTGTGACATAAATAGGGTTGGCTGGAGAGATAGGTATGTATCCCAGGGACTACACCTTCCTGTGGAATAGGCTCCCTATCCATCTGAAACAAACCAAGTGTAACTTAGCCAATTGGATGTGGAACAAGAAATTCATCCCTGGTGTGGCACCTATGTCTCTAATGAACACAGGAAACCTTTAACTGGTTCATCTCCCAGATGTCTGCTTATAAATATTTATTCTATAAAGCCCCTGTTACACTCGTGGGCACCAGAATTTGTTAGAAATTTGGGAAGCATCGCTTAGCTTTAAAAGGCCCTTGTGGTCATTAACCTAGCACACGGCATGAACCTATTTACTTAAATATGATCAGTATTATTTTTTAAGAGAATTGATGTCTGAAAATACATATTATACAACTTATGATTTTCATAATTGTGAATGTGGAGAAGAACTTTAAGCCTATAATATATCAGTCCCCTAAAATTGTATGTGATACTAAACTGTTTGCTAGTGATCTTTATAACTCGGTTACAGGTCATGATTGTGAGCTTACTCATAGATATCTGGTTACTTTAGATGTGAATTCTTTATTCACGGTGATACCCTATTCTTATGCGATAGATGCAGTCAAAAGTTATTTATTAAAGAGCCATGTGTATGATGTTAGTAAAATAGATTTTTTATGCATATTATTAGAATTAGTTTTGGAAAATAATTTTTTTTGTTCAAAGATTCATATTATTTACAGTTATTTGGCGTAGCTATGGGCACTCCATGTGCCAATAGCTATGCCAATATGGTATTAGCTTACTGGGAAGAAAAGTTTGTTTTGAGTAATAATGAATTTGTTAGATATATTTTTTTGTATAAAAGGTTTGTAGATTTGATATTAATTTGGACAGGATCATGGGAACAGTTGCAACAATTTTTGATTTATATTAATAGTACGACTAATTTTCTTAAATTTACATATTCTTTTTCATGCAACCATGTAGATTTTGTAGATGTCACTATAAAAAGAGATGTTAATGGATATTTCAGTACAGAATTATATAAGAAATCATGTCATAGAAATAATATTCTATATAGAGATAGCATGCATCCTTCTCATATATACAAAAACATAATTAAAGGTCAAGGAATGCGCATTTCAAGGTTAGCTAAAGATGATTAGAAGTTTCATGCAGATATTGAAGTTTTTAAAAATGAATTATATGAGTATAAATATAATACAAAAGAAGTGGCTAGAGGTATAGAAGAAGTAAAAATGTTAAGACACACTAGAGCTAGGTTGTATATGTCAGATGCACTTTTAACTCAGCAAAATGTGCAAGATAAGTACAATGAGGACACTGTAGTATTTAGACTTCAGTATTCCAGTAATGTAGACAAGATACATCAAATAATTAATAAAAACTGGTTCATATTGCAATCAGATCAAGAAATAAGAAATGTAATAAAAGGGAAACCTCAATTTGGATATAGAAATAAGAAGAATCTAAAAAGATTATGATGTCATTCAAATAATAAATCTACTATTGCAACAATTAGGAATGAATTAATACAATTTGGGAATTGTTGTGTCTGTGGTGTTTTAGCTTTGAATAATATATTTGTTTATCTTAGCACTAACAAGAAGTATAATTGTAAAGCTGTAGCTAGCCGCATCACTAGAAATTTGATTTATCTTGCTGTGTGTAATGCCTGTAGTTCTTTTTATGTTGGCATGACCAGTCGTTTGTTAAGGGAATGCATAAGGGAACACTTAACAGCAATGTGCAATAATGACATAGAGAGAAGTGCATTAGCAAAACATTCAGCCTCATTTAATACAGCTCATGATTTTACTTTTAGAGTTAGAGAGTCATACATTTAAGTCCTAGGTTAGGTGATATAAAGAATTTGACTGAACAACAAGAATTAAAATGGATTTTAGAGTTGCAGGCAGATCGTCCACCAGGGCTTAATGATAGAGCTTCTATTAAGCCCCATTTAAAAGTCAGGTCTCTTAGATAGTATTGTTAGTTATGTATATATGTTGAATATAGTTATTTAGTTGTATTTTTGTTTATATTTTTTGAATAGTGCATACAATTTTATGAATTTTATGTCTGCACTAGCACTTTATGTTTTACTTAATCATTTTTTTAATAATTGATTATTTGCTTGACTCATTTTCCTATATATAGAAAGTGATGTTAGATGTCATTATGGTCTGATGAACCAGCTTGTTTGATGTGAAAGCGCTAACTGATTAAATTATACTTGCTTTATGCTGCCTTGTTTTTATGCTATATTCTTTATTTAAAGACATTTTTAAATATTTACCTTGCCTATTTTATTTGATTTCTTGAAAGGGATTAAAAAATAAATATATTTTTCATGATTAATGGGTTTATTAGAGGTACGTATGTGCCAGCTGCTCAAAAAAACTCCACTAGCTCAATTTCCCATTCTTGTATAAGCCCTACCAGTACCTCATTCTGTACACTACATAGCCCTATCAGAAACTAAACTATAAACATAAAACTCCCACCCAGTTCCCAACTTGACTCCTGGGTCCCAAATCCTAAACCACAGTCCATCTTCCCTTACCCAAAAGTCCTCAAGAGATCCCTAAACCTAAATTCTTTGATCAAATACAAACTCTAAGCTCCCTGATCTCTGCCTAATCCTGAAATTCCAACCCCACCCAACATCTAAATTCTCTAATAACTCCCTAACCCTAAGACTCCTGTCCTTCTCCCTAACCCTAAAACCATGTCAGTCCCTAAAGCTATCCCCACTCCTTCCCTACAGCTGCTTGCCTGAACTCATATTTGACATGAACATCTGTCCCCATGGCTGCGAGCAGTAGCCAACCCAAACTACAGGACACTCAGTCCCCTTTCTTCAAAACAGTGAAATTGAAACACTTGTGACATGAACACTTGTAGTGGAGTTGTGCTTAATTATTTTATTTTGCATTTTTTCCTAAATTTCATTGAAAGGTTAAACTTATCTACTACTTTTTAAATAATAATTTCTATTATAACCCTCATATTTTTCTTGATGACAAAATACCAATTTTTCTTTTCAAAATTTAAAGTAATAAATTTATTGAGATTATGAACTGATGTCCTTTGCATATTAAAGAACTGTTTGCTAAATTAATAGATATCTATAATTAATGTAATTACCAATGCATTTGCTAAACTCCTTAATTTTTAATAGGCTGATTTTCAGACGTTGCATAAATAGACCTCAATTTAGATTGCATTGCAGAGCAGGGACTCCTTACCTAAGACCTATAAGACATATCTGTCTATTAAACACAATGACCATTATTTTTATTCATGTATTTGTAATGATAGTCTAAGATGTGATAATCCTGTAGTTAAATAGAAAATGTTTTTGGCATGTTGTTATTCACAACGCTTATATAACACAGAGTTTGAGAATCTAGGTTCTGTTTGTACCATTCCTAATGTAGATATTCCAGGGAATTCAATAAAAGCTCTGGCATGAGTAAGATGTGCCTTTTTGTGACTTAGAAATATGCTAGCTGTGATGAAGTTGGACCCCATTATTGGTTAATTTGCATGTTTCCTGAGTTGCAGGTACAATTGCTATCATGACTGTTCTCCATGTTGCTGTAGAATTCTGCTCTTCATGTAGGCAGTGGAATCCCCCTCTTCTCACTCTTTTATACACATGTACATAATCACATACACATGAATACACCTGTACACACACAACAGTCCCTGCACCCATCCCTTCCCTTCCATGGTCCCCCTACCCCTATAATACTTTAGTTCCATTACAGCTTGTATGACTTAAACCATGGCTGCCAAGTGTATCTCTCAACCCTCTGATCCCCATTACAATGTTAGTGCCATTATGGTACTTTAAATAGTCAGCCATGGTAGTTCAGGGGTTCCCCAGCCCCATTATTCCTGTACTAATGTTGGTGTCATGACCTCACTTAAGATTGCATGCTGCTGGTGTACAACCTGTTCCTATCACACTGTATTCTCTGGTGTTTAGTATATCCAACTATCTCCTGTCCCCACAGAAATGATGGTGCCATCCCTGGTGTCCAGTGCCCCCCCCATCCCCGTAGTAACACTGGTGCCATAATGAAAATGTATTCCCTGGCAGTCTACTGGTCTTAAAAATGAACAAAGTATAAACTGTGAACTAAAAACAAAAAATGGCCTAGGCTAATGATACAAACAAGCAATTTAATACAGTTCAGTAAGTGCTTTCATAGGTACAAATGCTCCCACTTCTTCAGACTGAATTACAAAGTTAGTGAAATACTTATAGATAGCATTCAAAATAAACATGACAGTCAGCTGATCAATGAAATCCAATAAAACTTGAATAGTAATTAAAAAGCAATTAAAAAGTACAAATAAATCAATATGCATTCAAAAATGTATAAACAGATATAAATAGAAAATCCCATATTTAACTGGTTTATACTAGTTCATGCCCTAAGACTAGACTAAAAGTGATCTCTTCAAATTCTTTAACTTTAAAACGCAAGTTACAGAGAACATGCATCATTTAGCCCAGGATATTTGAAAGCATCTAGTTTAAGCTGCCACAACAGCTCATGCTGTTCCAGCCATAAAGAGAATGTCCCACCCCTTATATGGTTAGAAATCTGATTGATTACTCTAAAGGAAAATATATGTCCAGGATTATTAAGGACGTGTTTGGCAAAAGCATTCTCAGGTTTTAAATTTCTTATGGCATACTAATGCTCATATATTTGTTCCCTGAGTTTCCTGTCGGTCTTGCCTATATAGACACCATGACAGGAATTACATTTAGCTAAATAAACACAACCTTTAAAGTTACAATTATATCTCTCATGGCAATAAAATTTCATGTTGTTGACCTGGTAGTTAAGTCCAGTGTCAATAAACTTGCAATAAGGCCTAGCTCTGCACTTAAACATACCCTTTGTTCTCAATATTTGGGATGTATTACTTCCTAAAAGGTATTTCAAATTAGAACCTCTTCTAAAAACAACTGCAGGTGTTAAAGGTAATCTCTTCCTAACATGTTCATCTCCTATGATAAGGTTCCAATTCCTCTCAAGAATATTCTTAATGTAATAGGCGTCACTACTAAAAGTTGTAATAAAGGCGAGGGAAAAATCAGTATAAAAATTATTATTATCATCTGACCTAGTCAGTCAGGTCTAATCTACTATTTGAACTGTTTAGGTACAAACTCTTATCCTCTTCTAAGCTATTTAAAATAGCTTTGAAATGTCCTGAATTCTTTTTAGAAGTTAATTCACATATTAAATAATCAATAAAATAGTCAGGGTAGCCATGATTCAAAAAGCGACTTCTTAAAAAATTACACTCATCCATAAAATCAACAAAGTTAGAAATCATTCTGGCTACCCTGACAAGCTGGCCCTTCACTACAGATTTTTTCTGATGTAAGGGGTGGGAACTAGAGAAGTGAAGAAAGGAATTAGAATAAGTATCCTTCCTATAAATGGTAGCCACATATTTCTGTCTAGTCCTATTCTTCAGTAGTAGCACATCCAAATATGTTATTCTATCAATATGGAAACTGCTAGTAAAACATAAAAAAATAGTTGTGCCATTGATGTATTGCAAAAACTTATTAAAAAGGTCATATTCTCCCTTAAATATTAGGAAAATATAGTCCAGGTATCAAATAAGTTCTATGATTTAAAACAAATTTCTTCTCCCAGAAACTCATAACTAAATTGGAAAGCTTAATAAAAGCCTGGGCCATTTTTTTTTTTAGTTCACAGTCTACTGGTCTCCTTATTTTATTTGTACTACTGTTGGTGCCATTATGGCACTTAAGATTGTGTCCACCGTTGTTTCCCCTCATACCCATGCATGCTGTTCTGTGCCTTAGGGCACTATTTCTGGGTGCTTACTGTATCCCCCCCCCCATCAACATACTGACATTGGTACTGGTACAGCACTGTACAATGTTTAACCCCCCACCTCCAACCTCTGTAGTAACTGTGGTGCCACTGTGTCACTTTTAAACTTTCCTCCTGGTATCCTGGGGTTTCTCACACCCCTGATCCCCGTTTTGATGCTAGTGCCATTATGATGCTTTTATATTAAGCCCTGGTGCCTAGCCATTCCACTGCCATGTTTGTGTTTGGTAGGTGAACATAGCCTTATACTTATGGTGGTGGGGATAGCTGTAGTGATCTACATGGCTGAGTGCTTTCATGAATTGCTCAGTTGTGTAAATGGCATCCTGGGAGCAGCTCCAGGGAGAGGGCACATGACTAATTAGCATATGCCTCTCCCTGGAATGCCTCATCAGCATTGAGCATGGCCAGGAGGGTCAGCCTTTTGTGTTTCTAGACATCTTTGTGCTGGAGAACCATGCAAAGGTGCTTGCTGAATACAAAAAAATGTACCACGACATGTACACAGTTGTACATGTGTTACATTTATAAATCCACTTCAATGGGATGTAAATATAGTTCATACTTCAGCATATGCTGTAAATGGTCAGTTAAACCTTTTTTATCACAGACTCACTTGCTCCATGAATACACCTATTATTTCTCATGTAATTATCCAGTTTTTCCTTATATGTTCAGTTAATCTGAAGCCTGAATTCATCTCAGTTTAACTGTTATTAGATTATTTTAGATCACATTCTTGGTCAAATGAAAAACAAATGGAAATGCTTTACTATTTATTATACTACTGTCGATAAAAACTTATTGCAGCAAAGTGGCTGCATTTAAATGAAATCACAGTAACTCAGCTACTCACTTTTGGTCACTGTTAGAAAGATTGTTAATGTCCTGAAACCTACTTGAAAAATTCAAATGAAATACATTGATTAGAGATGAGTGCAGTTAAAATTAATGTTATTGCCTGAACTAGTATATTAGCAATATTTTTAAGGTCAGAGTATGTAATAATAATTATAAATTAATGCGGAGAATTGATTACTCCTATTTCTTTGTCATCTGATATAGCTAAGGAAGGATTTATGATTATCTTTGGCTTCAGATAATTTTAATTTGTGTTCCACTTTGATTTGCTTTATGGTAACTTTCAGATTTTTTGCTGAACTTTTTGATGTTAGTGTGCTGTAAATTTTGATTTATTGTAGGCCTTATTTTTTTTTATTTTATTGTCGGTATTATTAATGCTGGAATTCTATCACAGTGGTCTATTTTTACATTCCCTAACAGATTTAGTCCTGCTTGGGATAATTTGGTTTATGCTATTTGTCAGATAGAAGTAAAATTCATTGGCATAAGTAACAGCTTTGGCTACATGGGGGCTGGAAATGTTGCAGCTGAATTATGAGAGCTCATTGAGAGTTTTAATAGGTTCATATTTTTTAGAGCTCTTGATTTCAGAGATGTTCATTGCATTGGGTTGAGATGCCCTAAAGAACATTACTGATTTGTGATTAGATTTGACCAGAGCCATGGTACTATAGGAGCAATGCAAGTAGTTGATGTAATAGGAAGAAAGATGTCTAGGCAATTTTGACCCTAGTGAACTCATTAACTATTTGTGCAAAGGAATTAGCATTTTCTAAGTCTAGGAATCAGTAGACAAGCATTTGTGATATAGTTGTTCCAGTTGATCAATGCTTAGATTAAACCATCCATCTAAAAGGTTCTTTTAGTTATGAGTAGTTCAGTAAGTGCATTTAGAAATCTTTTTTAGTCTTCCGGGGACATGGAAGTTGACCTATGGCAGGTTATGAATTGATAATATATCTTGCAGAGGGTAATTTGAAGTTCAGTAGGTTCTATTTGTGAGTCACAAGGAATCTGTCTAAAGATTCTCAGCAAAATATTTATGCTTCTCCACAGTTTCATGCAGGCTTGAATGCATGATAGGTCATGAGACCCAGTGAAGACAGAGTGCTATCTTTACTCTGAATTCAAACCTGTTATAAGATACATACGGATATGTTGAGCTTGCAGAAAAGCCATATGATCTGGCAGTTGCTATTTATTGTTAAGACTTCTGACACTGAGCAGAGAAACCTTAATGTGGTCCTGATTGCAATTTACTACAAACCTTTTTTGCTATATTGGAATGCCCTGAAGGCATAATTTGCCTAAAAAAGACACTATAGTGGCAGCATGTATTTTGGCCAATGCGCAGAAGCAATGAAACAAAAGGTGCAGGCCATCCTTGGTGAAGCAAGTTTGTGTGTCATCATCTCATTCCTTGCTAACATTTACTGGATCCCTGTCAAAAGACACCAGCTATTTAGCCAATTGTTAAAGCCAATTGTCTTCTCTTTATCTCAGGGCATCATTCTGGTGAGAGTAGGGTAGGATTCCATATAGGGCCAGAATTTTACCTGTATTTGTCACGTGCATAGCTTGAAACAACATGTCTCTGTATAAGTCCTTCTGGGTTAAGCACCTCAGGTCATTTCCTCCTACATAAGCCATTACTAGGTTACAGTCATTGTTGTCCTGTGTGAGAGACTGTATAGTCGTTATAGGTTCATAGGTAGGTACTAGGCTATCTGCCCAAAGGCATTTATAAGCCTAGCTGGAATGTGTTGGCTTTCGCCACCCCCTTAGATTAGTTCCCTGTGCCTCTGTCTAGCAGAGCCATTGGCATGATCCCTGGGATAAACTTTCTATTTTCCATCCACTCGTCAAGGTTTCTCTTGAAGAGGGTTAGCGAGGAGCTCTGCCTAATGTAGATTGAAATCTTGTTCCAGAGCATGAGAAGTCTCTGGGACAAGAATCTATTCCTCCAGCACATCCTATTTATTGTTGTGGTGAGGTTTAGATCCCTGGAGCGTGTGGCTCGAGGGCATATGGTTTTCTTTAGGTGGAGCATGTCCATCAGTTCTGGGTTGGACATGGCCTTGTATGTCAGGCAGAGATCATCTCTGAGTAGGCAGTAGGCAACCGAGTACAGCTGGAGTTTCTTCAGTTGAGCTGCATAGGACATCTGCTTGAGGCCAGTGATCCTCTTGGTAAGGAACTTCTGTGGTCTTTCCAGTTGTTGCAGGTGTCTTGTAAGGTACATCCCAAATGGGGCATTGTACTCTATGATGGGTCTGATGAGTGATGCATAGAGGGGCCCAATGACCTCTTTCGATCTGGATGCAAACCCTTTTGTGATTAGGTGGGCCACATAGAATAATTTTCTAACCACTTTGGCAATGTGATTATCAAAGGAGAGGTTACTATCTACTTGGGTCCCAAGATGCCTTATTACATCTTCCGTATTTAGGGGGCTACCACCTATGTGGTAGTTTGTGGGTACTTTGTTTTTTCCAAAGGGGATGACTATGCACTTTTTGGCATTTAGCTTGAGACCATGGTTTTGACACCGGGTATCTGTCTCAGTGAGACACTTTTGGAGGATGTCTGTGCCAGCCGGAGAGTCAATTATAGCCCCAAGTTTGCAGTCATCTGCGAACTTGGTGAGCCATAGTTCTCCTGTGCTTGCCTGTACCTCTGAGAAGTATATGCCGAACAGGAGGGGTCCTGGGACTGAGCCATGGGGAATGCCACTTGTAACAGGTTTAGAGTCAGACCTAGCTCCTGCAACTCTTACCATGTGGGTTCTGTCCATGAGCCAGTTGGCAACCCATCTCGTGACATAGGGGTTTATGTTCAGGCTGGTGAGCTTGTCTATAATACTTGAGTGGGGAATAGTGTTGAAGGCCTTTGCGAGGTCTAGGTAGGCTGTGTGGACCACCTTTCTCTTGTCTATAGCCTTGGTAACTGTCTCAAAGAAGTCCACCAGATTTAGGAGGTATGATCTGCCCTTAACAAACCCGAACTGGGTCGGGTCCAGTGTTTGGAGGTTTCCAATGTCTCTTTTAATGAGATCCATGATGATGCACTCCATAGCTTTGCAGACCAAGCTAGTCAGGATTATAGGGCGATAGTTCCCGGGGTCCATTGTGGCTCCACCTTTGTGGAGTGGAATAACCATTGCTGTGCGCCACTCTGTGGGCACATAGCCTATGGAGAGGATGAGTTTAAACAGTGTGTTTAGGTGAGGGGTAAGTTCATGTTTGAGCTCATGTAGGACGCAGCCTGGGACACCATCCGCTCCCATTGATGCTGTGTTTTTGGCTTTCAAAAGGGCTGTTTTAACCCAAGTGTCTGTGATTTCAGGGGCACTACATTCTTCTGGTATAGTTATGGGCCCTTTTGGGGGTGAGGGAGGTGAAGTTTGCACTGACCCTGTCTGCCAGGATGTTGGCTATATCGGTCGGTTCAGTGTATTTTGTGCCATTCTGCACTAACTCCGAGCAGATCTGAGAATTGACACTTAGATTCTTGAAATAGCTAAAGAATGCCTTGTGGTTATCTTTGGAGTCCATGGTAATTTTTCTTTCAAAGCTAGCCTTGGATGATTTTATGAGGGAATGTAGTTTCTTGCTGATACTGATCAGGGACATATTCCCTTCTTAGAATTTTACTCTTTTTTGTACTAGTTTCCTCCTTCTATTGTATAGCTTGTTTATGGCAGGGGTCCACCAGACTGGTTTCCTTTTCTTGGAGGAGTGAGTCTTGGTTTTGTTTGGGATAGCATGATCCATGCATTCTTGTAGGTGCCTGTAGAGTGCATTAGTAAAGGATTTTTCAGCTTGGACAGCATTATCCTTTAGCATGGGGGCTTTGAAACTTCCCACCTCGGTCTTAAGTAACGTGAAGTTTGCTTTTGAAAAGTTTTTCACTGTGGTTTCTTTGACCGGGGGTGGTGGCAGAATGTGGATATCCAGAGTGATTAGTTTATGGTCAGATCTAACCAGAGAGGGGTTGATCTCTGGTGTGGAACACCAGTCGCCCATGTTGGTGATGACCAGGTCCAATATATTGTCACCTCTGGTGGGGGTGTTAACCAGTTGATCCAGGGCATTTGAGTTTATAAATTCTAGGAAATGTTGAGCCAGGGAGTTCATACTTGAGTAGTTCTCCCAGTTAATGTTTGGATAATTGAAATCACCCAGTATCAGGGTGTTTGGTAGGACCTTTATGTTTCCCAGTGTTTCCAGGAATGCGGAGTGGGGGTCCTGGGACATGGTGGGTGATCTGTAGCAAGCTATAATTTGAATAGCAGTTTTGCCCATTGTTAGTTGCACGTGGATGATCTCTGAAGCATCGTGTTGTGCCACTAATCTGGAAGTGTGGGTATCCTTGATGAATATGGATACTCCCCCACCTTTTGTATTTCGGTCTGGATTTTGTGGCCGAAATGTATGGTGTGAGTTGTAGTCTGGTAGTGCTGGGGTGCTCTCTGGAGCCTTACACCAAGTTTCTGTTACTGCACATATAGCAATATTCTCCATACTGAGGAGTGCCTCGAGTGCATGCATTTTGAGGTTTAGACTTCTGGCATTGAGCAGCATTACCCTCAGTTTTTTGTTACTTGTGCTGTTTACGGCGGTGAGTTTGTCTTTTGAGCCTTGCCTAAAAAAGGCACTATGGGGGTGGCAAGAGCCTTGGCCAGTATTCAAAAGCCTAAGGGTGACAGGTGCAAGCCGTCTCTAGCAAAGCAGTGTGGCTTGTAGAGCATGTCATCGCAAGCTGACAGACACTGGATCCCCTTTGAATGACACTAGAAGCTTAGCCAATTGTTGAAATTGATAATTTTTTTCTCTATACCGTGGTATAATTCTTGGTGAGGGCAGGATGCTACTCAGGGTCAGGGTCATACCAGCCTGGGCTACGTGATCAGAGAGCTCCTCCATGTCTCTTTTCATGTAGTCCAGGGAGGTACGGCTCAGGTCATTCACACCAACATGGACAATGATGTCATAGTTCCTGGCACTGGAAAAGCAGATAACTGTAACCCTCTCTTTGATGAATTACCGTAAAATTCTACTTGAATGCACAGAGAGGGAGGCAGTGGAAGGTTTGCTGTCTGCAACCTGGTGACTTACTGAGATGCATGTACATGGTGGAGGTGTGTTACAGGATTGCTGCCAAGTCAGTTCTGTGCTTATTCTTGGAGGCATGAAGAGTGATTTTTCTTTTTTACAACTTAAATATGTGCTGGTTTTGAGTGATATTGTGGAGGTATGGGTGAGTGCATGTGGTTCTTATTAATGATCTGTGTAAGTGAAAGGATACTCTCAAGGTTATATTCATAACACCTCTCACAAATTGTGTCATGTTGACCCAGCAGTAGTTGGTTGTCAGTCAACCTTAGATAGTCATCACACTGTCTCACAATACCAAGTGCAGTGCTGGCAGCAGAAAAGATAAAGGTTGACCAGGCTTCCACATTTGTTAGGTGGATTGAATTGCTAAGGTTGGAATGATATATTGAACCAATTTAGCCATCATGGAGAAAAGATGTTAGGTAGATAAACTGGGTTGTATTTTGGAGGAGAAGGTGTGCCAACTCTGAGGCACCAACTACTTAACCCTACAGGGGACCAATTACAAAATACAATATAATCTGAGAGTGGTATACAGCTACAGTTTCATACAGCATGCAGTTATAGTAGTAATAGAGCAATGCATGGCTTCAGTATAACATCGATAGTATGAAGGGTTTAAGAGGAATTAATAATTTATGCACAGTATGGCTTGACAACAATACAAAACTTATTTTGGTCTAGTATAACATTACAGTACCAAGGCAAAACACAAATTCTGCATAGTAACAACAGTCTGGTGATTGAAAAGGTAGTAGCGATTGTATATTCCAAAACAACAGGTTCAGGTGCCATCACTAGTACAACTGCAAGATGGATCACACACTACGCACCCAAACCATGTTTTAAGTAGAATGGTGGTATCTCTGATTTGCTTATATGGCAAATCATACAGTTCTATTAAAAACAATTTCTAGCTTGTCTTTTTTCCTTAATTTCTCCAAATGTTTTGGGTTTCTAATACCATGTCAGGAATGGACCACATTCCTATGCCACAGTATATTATTATTATTATTATTATTATTATTATTATTATTATTATTGTTATTATTATAATTATTCCATTTTTTTTACATTTGATTACCAGGAATGTCTAAATGGGTAGGTTTTCATTTTCAGCAATGGTCCAGGCAGACAAGATCCAATGTATTACAAAATCATTTTAAGAACAATAATTTTACAATCTTCAGAAATAATACAAAAATATCTACAGTTTAAATAATTATACCACATTAGACATAATGTAAAAAATTGTTAAGAATAGATGCAATTTATATGGCAATGACTTAACATTTAGAGAAGTTTTTGCCAGTTTATAAAGAAATTAAGTATAAGTTAATGTAATACAAACAGGAATTACAATACGTAGTGAGAGAAGAAAACATGGTTATGGCATATTCAGAAAGAAAGTCAGATGAGAAATTGATTGAAGTAAGGAAGTGAAAGAAGAAGGGAGAGAAAGGAGGTGTAAGTAATGACTAGGTACTTGTTCATATTTAGGGTTATAGTTTATCCTGGAGCTAAGCAAGAACAGAGCCAGATTTTAGGTAGGAAGCCTTTCAGAAAGACTTTAAAGGACTGGAGGGATGGTACTGACATGATGGGTTCGGGTAAGGAGTTCCAGGCCTTAGCAACATGGGGTACAGGTAAGGAGTTCCACAACTTAGCAACACTGCAAGAGTACAAACCATGCCCAGCACATATGCTAGGTGTGTGGACAGAGAGGAGTTTTTGGTCACTGAATCATAATGACCAATTAGGAACATAGTTGTGTGGAATGGTATTTAGTTCTGGACAAGCACATGAATAACGGATAATGTTATAGCTGGGTGAAAAGCTGTGTATATACTAGTTGATGGGGTAGTTCTAACCAATTTAGGATTTTTAGTGCTATACAGTGATGGGTTCTGAAAAGTGTATTTGCTGGAAAGTTAGCCACTTTATTATAGCATTATTCAAATTTTGATTTTTGTAATGTCTGGAGGTTAGTAAGGATGGGTGTGCCATAAAGTGCTCAGGGGGGAGGAGGAGGAGGTAATTAGTGACAAGTGTAATTTCAGTGGCATTGTTGAGAAAGTGTTTGATTCTGTAAATCATCCCTGGTATTTGATGACTTTTTATGCAATTTTGTATGAGCAGGTCAAACTTAAGACTGTCATCCATGAACAACCCTAATAATTTGCTATGGGACATTACTTTAATGTTTGTATTATTAACAGAGTGGATTTTAATTTTGTTTTTCATAAGAGAGGGATTTGATGGAAAAAGAAATTGTTTATTATTTGGGGAGTTAATAATGAGTTGTGAGTTACAAAATCATGTTTCAGTGGCTGTTAAAGCTTCTTCAGTAATTTTTTGGAGATAAGCCAGGTTGTCAAATTTGTATGTGAGTGCGGAGTCATCTGCATACTGTATTATGGAGGTCTGTTGTGTGAATATATGAAGGGTGTTAGTGAGAATGTTAAAGAAGAGGAGACCAAGTATAGGACCTTGTGGTACATTGATGGTGACTGGGAGGTGGAGGGAGAGGGTAGGGTACTCTATTACTGACTGGCACCTATTGGACTGATAGCTTTTGAACCATAGAAGAGTGGGTTGAGATAGACCTTGTGAGGACATTTGAAATAGAAGTTTGCTGAGACAAACTGTGTTGAAGGCTTTAGACAATCCCAGGAATAAGGAACTAAGACTACTTTGGCATCAGGGCTTACTTTATTGATAGTATCATTAAAGTTTAAAAGTTCAGTGTTAGTTCTGTTGGAGGAACTGAATCTGTGTTGTGTAGGGATCGGGAGATATAAAGTATTTTGGAGAAGGGAGATAAGATTGCTATAGGTCTAAAGTTAGTAATGTCTGTTGAATTTCTTCCTTTGTGTATTGGGATAATGTGTTATTTTTTCCCCAAGTGAGAGAATATAGAATTCCTGTTCTGACCTATGTACAAGCATTGAGACAAGACAGGCAATGCTACTGGCTGCTATTTTAAGGTAGTTGCTTGGACGGTCATCAGCTTATGTAGAACATGATTTGAGTTTGCATTGAATGTTTGGGAATCCTTGGCTAGGCACACTATATTATCTATGAAAGAAAAGTTTTGAGTGGTGAGTTATTCAGAGAGGGATTAGGGTTGAATTTTTAGCTGGAATGTATGATTTCTTTAGTCTTCAGAAGTATTCCTTACTGAGCCTTGATCTCATTTGTTCATGTTTTATTGCCAGATCTTCATCTATTCCCAGATATTCCACTCTCTGCTTCTCAGGTTCCTTTATATCACACTCCTATCCTTTTATAAATTTTGCTTTTGCATATATATCAAGATCAAATGTCATTCTTATATCATCTGAGACATTTTATCCATTTGTAGTTGTGCTTTCAGATTCTCATTTGATGAACTATATACTTTTAAAGCATCCACCAACCACAGATGATATGTCTTTAAATAAGGTTGGTTTCTGGGAGTTAAGCCGTAACCATAACCTGATCTGTTTCCACAGCAGGAGTTTTGACTGAAGCATATGTACCATGATGAGGGTTAGGTGGTTTGAGTCTAACCAGGATGGTTTTCCAATTGTCGTTTAATGGTAGAAGAGTGGGGTCAGACTTGCAGATAACCATGTTGTCAGTGTTAAGAATTATTTTCATTGGTTGAATATCTGATGGAAGATTGTTGACTAAGAGGGCAAAGAAAATAGGTTAGGGTATGGAGCCTTGATAAACACCTTGGAAGATAAATGCTGTGGGTGAGGAAGAGGAGATAATTTGCACCTTAAAAGATCTATTGTTCAGGAAATCTTTCAACCAAATTGCTGCCTGTAGACTTATACTATCTGCATGGAGTCTGTCTAGGAGTTGATGCTGGCTGACTTGGTTGACTGTGTCAAAGACCTTGGTAAGATCTAGGAAGATTGCACCTGTTAGTAGGCCTTTCTCTCTGTTTAGTAGAATGTCATCTATAAATGAGAGGAGTGTAGTCATGGTACTATGTCCAGGCAAGTTTCCATATTGATGTGATGAGACTTTCCTACAGGATTATAGGTATTATGTCTTCTTTTCATTATGCAATGGTTGTAGAGGTATTTTAGTGGAAGGAGTAAATGTTCTTTACAGAGAGATGAACCATGGGTGTGGATCATCTGAGTGTTTGTGTGTGGGGGCTTCAGTAGACAATAGTTCTAAACGTTTGCAGATGATTTAGCAGTTTTTAAAGATCATTCTTCCATTGAAGCACTACACGTGAAAATGTGTGGCACATGTGGAATTTACAACCTAGTAAAAAAAATGAAAAACTGAGCATGACTTTTTAACTGGAGCATAATATTTTCTTTGCCTGTCCTGGATTTTCTTGTTTAGGAGATTCTGCTCTTTATGTTTGAGGTATTTTGCCATAAGAAATGATTTCATAGAACTATCATAGAAATATTGCATTCAGCCTTCTGAATGCAGATATTACTAGAAGAACTTATTGCACAATTCAAGTACAGATTGGCAACAGTACACTACAGCAGGTGTGTTGCCCACTTTGTGTAACACTTTCTGTCTGAATTAACTAGAGTGACGGAGATATAAACTTAGCTTTGTTTGTGACAGAACATCACAGTTCAATGATCAGGATCAGTTGTTTACTTTTTCAGCTGGTCTAACATTCTAAAATGAACATAGCACTGGCTTCTATGAAAATCACAGTAAGGATAAACTGAGTCTTGCACCAGTCAGATATCTACTTTTTTAAACTCACCAAATATAGTGATATTCTCCAAGCAATTAACACTTTGAGTTATAAAGGCTTACTCTCACAGTTTTCTGGGCAATCAGCCCACTGTTTCATAAAGGCTAGTCTTTGCAGTAAAACTGCAAGCCCAGCACTTTAAAGTCACTTTCAGGATTTACAGCACTGGGGGTAACAATACATCGATCAGCAAAGCTACTTATGTGGAGTTTTACTAGTTCTTTTAATTATCGTGAACACCTTGATAAAGACAATGAGAGGCAAAATGTCATGCTTGTTTGCCAATAAAGACTTCTGGAAGTGAAATAGATGTTCTGAAGAGTCAGTCAGGACATATGCAAGACAAATTGTTGTATCTTGAAGATTTGGATTTTGTTTTCACAGCCTGCGCTTATATACTGTTTAACCCTAAATAAGTCATTTAAGGACACCAAAAATCGTGGATTACCTTCAGAACAGATAAATATGTGTAACAAGGCACAAAATAAATAATGCAACATGGGCTGTAAACTTGATGTCTTCATAAATTCCTCAAAGGGCACCAAGATCCTCCAGACAGCCAGTTCAAAACAAATAACTGGTGTTAAAAGTATGGACTAAAACTAAATGCCGAGAAGTATTTAACCATATTGTTTGGCAAGCATGACTCTCCTTGTAACTATTATATTGAAAACACATCCTCGAAAATTGATCTTGCAGTTACAGAACTGGAAACCTGTGTCAACAATGAACTGCCCTTTGATCCCTGAGTTCTACTTTCTCAATGCACAGCTTATGAATAAAAATCATTTCATCCTGGTCTAGTGTCATATTTTTTCCACTCAATGAGGCACTCGTTAGGCCAGAGTCATTAAGTATAATGCCCCTAGCAGTATGTATGTGTAGATCATAGTGTAAAGTGTGTGCTATATCTTTAAGAACCATGTAAGACTGTACGTGCATGTGTATAACCCACCTACGTGCAAACTCCTAGTGCCATTTGAAGGAGCAGCCAGGGAGCGAGCATGCATGATCATAGTTGTTAGTTTGTATATAAGTTACTAAAGTTAAAGTCAATAGCCAATAGTAGCAATGTGTTTGTATGAAATAAAGCTGCTTGAACAGAGCCCACGAAGATCTTTATTCATATCCCTGACATGAAAGTGACATGGTGTCAGAGCCAGGATGGAACAGAGAAGAATATTCGGAGCCATGAGGTGCAGAAATGACAGTGAAGGTAAAACTGAGAGAAAAGTACCCAAAGAAAGCCAGAAGGAATTAAAGGTAATGAGAAATAACGCAAACTATTTATTCCACATGGAAGACAATAAAGGGACATTACAAGGGAACAAACTGCATTATCAGACAAGTGGAAAGTACAAAAAGTTTGTTAACTAAAGAAAAGTTTAAGATAAAAGTATTTGATGAAACAATTAACAGTAAAGCAAAACGAGTATGTTTAAAGCAATAAATGAAGAAGTTTAAAGCAAAACGAGTGTGTTCAAGGGAAAATTAGGCATGTTTAGAGTAAATTGAGCACAAGAAAAGTGTCTTGGGCATGGAAGGGCTTAAACGAGCAAAATAAATATAATAGGAAAAGAAAAGGGCCACATTAAGCAAAATAAAACAAAGCGACTGTATAAGTTTTGGCAGATTGCTGCATTTGGGCATAACTGTGACTTCATATTGAATCAAGGGCATAACTAGAGTTATTCGAAGTATCTCAAAGTGTGTAGAAGTGCTTACAGCATTTGCTTATTACTGTGCATGTATTTTGAAGAGTTTATTGTATGCAAAGTGCAACTATTTCATGTAATACAGTCAAAGTATAGCCATTTCAAAATGTTTTTTGTGCTGGGTGTGTCTATTTGTAAAGTGCTGCCATTACAGAGTGCTTCTCCACTATAGAGAGTTACCTAGTAAGGCACTGCCATTCTGGGGACATTTCAGTGTGCTATAAACAGTTATTCACAAAGTACAATTACTTTGAAAAGTTATTGAATTCAAGACAAAAGATGTTCGATTTATTCACATTGTGCAGTTGCTTGACATGTTTCTTATACTGATAAGAGGTGTTTTCTTACAAAAGACGATATTACAAGAGTATTACAGTACTTGTGAGTTATTCAGTCGCATTGTAAAGTTCTTGAATGTTTCTTAAAATGATGGTAAATTACTTTAGCATATGGTGATAAATGAATTTAGCATTTTGCCTTTATCACGACATTACAAAAGTACCAAAATACCCGAGAAGTTTATTTTGCAAAGTCTAGTTATTTGTAAGTACTACAAGTTTGTTTATTAGCATAATTCCGGAAAGCCCAGCAAAGGTGTAAGTTCACAGTACAAAGGCATTGGACAATTACTGGCATTAGTTCTGTCTCATGTGCATGTGTGTATGTTTATGCTTATTTGCAAAACCCTTTGCTGGTATGTGTTAATATTGCAGATGGATTTCGAAAAATCCTAAAAGTATGATATTTTTATACTAGTAGCTTATGCAGATAGAGATGCATGCACAAGGGCATTCATTTTGCTAAACGTAGCAGGGTCAGAGGCCATAGAAAGAGAGCGTTAATTTGTGTATGAAACAGCATTATATTGAGCGAGTAGGTGCAGACCACCATATTATTGTACAAGCTGAATCAAGGGAAGACCCCAAGTGTTTGAAGCACAAGTTCAGAGAAATGTGTAACCCCCAGATGAATATTACATTAAAGAGGCATTTGTTTTACAAAAGAGATCAGAAACCAGGGGAAACATTTGTAGCTTATATAACTGACTTGAGAAACAAAGCTAAAACATGTCAATTTGGTGATTTAAAAGATGAGCTGATAAAGGACAGGCTTGTATGTGACATAAACAGTGGTGTTGTGAGAAATATTTTACTTCGTGACAGTGATTTAATGTTGAGCATGGCCATAGAGATTTGTCAAATCCATGAGATGACAGAGAAACATATATGCTTGCGAGTGACAAGAATATGGTTTCAGTCAGCTCCAGGGCACATGTAGATAGTATGCATGTGGCAAGCAAGAGCAGGCCTAAGCAAGTGGCAGCTACAGGGGTTTCCAAAAAACCACAAGGTTTTCTAGAAAGTTTCAATAAAGGTGCAACTTCCAGCACGAGCTCAGTGCAGTATAAATACGAATCAGTAAAATGCAAATCTAGCTTTATTGTTAACTGTCACAATTGTGGTGTGAATCATGAGTGTAAAAGAAAAAAGGACTTAGCATTTGGCATAATGTCACACGTGTAAAAAATAGAACCATTTCCAAAAGTTTTGCAATCCAAGTAAGCCTCATACAGTTGTAAAGAAAGGTCACACAAAAAAGCAAGTTGGTCAAGTAGAGCCGAAGCAGCCAACTTTCTAAGTAGATGGTGTATTAGTGCTTGGTGAAAGAGATGATGCAGTGAACTTATTAACAAGAAGTGAAATATTTTGTACTGTCTGGATTACTGGAAGATCCACAGAGCTCAAAGTAGACACTGGTTCAAAGTGTAATGTTATATCAGCAGACACATTTGTTAGAGTGAAAACTAATGAACAACTCGATATAACTATAAGTGCGAGACTTGTTGTTTATGGAGGTGAAGAAATTCAAACCGTTTGTTCAGTGATACTTTTGCGTTATTTGGCCAAGAACAGTTACAACTTGTTATGTAGTCTGACGACCAGTGCAATCTTTATTGGGTCTCAAAGATAGTTTAAGAATGAATCTGCTTTCTTTTGCTAAAACAGTTCATCACATAAGTGCATTTCCGAGTTCTAATTTTTCAGAAGCCATTTTCTCAGAGTATGCTGATGTTTTTGATGACAAGTTAGGCAAACTTCTAGTTGTGTATTCCATAAGTTAGACCCAAAGGTCACTACAGTAGTCAGACCAGCAAAAAGAGTTCTGAAAGCTATGCAAGATAAAGCTAAGGCTCAGCTGGATAAAATGGTGCAGCGAGGTGTCATTTGTCCAGTCACAGAACCAACTGAATGGGTGTCATCCAGGGTCTACTTTATTTGCCTTAACTTTCAATTGACCGACACATTTGCCTGACACCAAATGACCGAAATCTCATTTGACCGAAATTTCATTTGACTGACACTTCATTTGACCGACAAGTATTATTGGCAAGTAAATGGGATATGCCCCCTTCCCCACTGTAGTGCGACCCTGGAGTTAGACTATATAGTTAGGGGGGGTGTGGGGGCACAGCCCCTCACAATGGGGGGTGGGGGGTGAAGCCCCCCACTTAATTTCATATTATATTGTTTAGTTTTGCTTTAATATTGCTTAGTAAAACAAAAGTAAGTGGGGGGCTTCACCCACCACACCCCCCATTGTGGGGGGCTGTGCCACCCACACCCCCCCAACTATGTATTCTAACTCCAGGGTCACACTACAGTGGGGAAGGGGGCATATCCCATTTACTTGCCAATAATACTTGTCGGTCAAATGAAATTTTGGTCAAATGGGGTTGGGCAAATGGGTGTCGGTTAATCGGAAGTTAGGGCAAATGAAGTAGATCTGTCGTCCATGGTAGCCATGAAATCAGAATATGCATTGACCCAAGTGATTTGAACAAAGCATTAAAAAGACCATATCATCCAATGTGCACAGTCCAAGAGGTTGAAGCTCTAATACCAAATGCCACTGTATTTGCTGTTTTGCATACAAAGAGGTCATTTTGGCAAGTGATGCTGGATAGCAAATCCTCATTTCTAACTGTTTTCATACTCCATTTAGTAGATACAGATTCCTAAGGATGCCATTTGGAATAAATTCTGCAAGTGAAGTCTTCCGGTGTGCAATGGAACAAATTTTTTGGGGTTATCTCTGTGCCATAATAGTAGATGATTTATTGGTTGGAGGCAATGGTGAAGTAGAGCATGACAGAAACCTCAAGAAAGTTCTAGACAGAGGACGTGAAGTAAATTTGAAGCTCAGTCCTCTGAATTGCAAATTCAGGCTTCCAGAACTTACATACATAGGATATTTGTTTACAAGTACCAGTCAGAGACCAGACCCGACCAAACAAGCAGCTATTCTTGAAATGTCAGCACCAGATAATGTGCAAGCTTTACAGTGTTTGCTGGGCATGGCCAACTATTTAGACAAATTTATACCAGACTTCAGTTAGTTGACAGCAACTTTAAGAGCGCTCACATGCAAAAATGTTGAATGGTCATGGTTGGAACAGCACCAGAAGGCATTTAAAGACCTTAAGCAGAAAATTGCCACCCCATCTACATTAAGATACCATGATGTAAACAAACCAGTTAGTCTTTTCTGTGATGCTTCCAAATTTGGTCAAGGCACAGTTATACTTCAAGAGGTAGACCTACAGCCTATGCATCTAGAACACTAACACAGACTGAGATGCAGTATGGCCAAATTGAAAAGGAACTTTTTGCAATATTATTTGCATGCTCCAAGTTTCATGATTATATTTATGGTCGAGCTACTCAGATTGAAACTGATCATCAATCTCTGGTTACTATTCTAAAGAAGCCTATGCATTCTGCTCCAGCGAGATTGCAAAGAATGATGCTCAAAGTGCAAAAGTATAATTTCAAAATGGTCTTTACTAAAGGCAAATTGCTTTATCTGACTGATACTTTATCCAAATCTCCCAGAATTACAACAGAACAGCTTAATGCAGAAACTTTTGACTTTAATGTGATTTCAGTGCATAATTTTTCCACTACTAGAGTTCATGAGTTAAGAAATCACACTCAGACTGATCCAATTTTTGCAGAATCTCAATCACTATATTAATGTCGGATGGCCGCCAAAGCAATATAGTGCAAACATATTTTTGTTACAGAGATGAATTGTTGATGGAAGATGGCATTATTTTCAAAGGTCCTAAAATTGTTGTTCCTGCTTCCTTACAACAAGAATATATCCAGATTTTGCACTGTGGTCACCCAGGGTCCACATCCACTAAGAGAAGAGCAAGAAAATTAGTATTTTGGCCTTCATTACCAAAAGATGTTGATAGAGTTCTTTCTTCTTGTTCAGTATGCAATAGTACCAGATCACATTTGCAAAGAGTACCACTTCAGCTAAGTCCAGTTCCTGAATTACCTTGGTCTACTGTAGCAAATGATATTGTTGAGTGGAACAATCAGCACTATTTAGTTCTGGTAGACTCTTATTCGAATTGGTTTGAGACTGATCTACTACCTAACCTAACCTCAACTACTGTTATTACTAAGTTGAAACATCATTTCTCAGCTCACGGTATTTCTCACAAACTTTTTTCTGACAATGATACACAATCCACTAGCCAGTTGTTTCAGAAATTTGCAAAAGAATGGGACTTTGTACATGTCACTAGTAGTCCTGAATATACTCAGTCCAATGGTCTAGCTGAAAGAGCAGTGCAGAGTGCAAAGCAATTACTTGAAAGGTCAAAGTGTGACAATACCGATCTATTTTTTAATTTGCTTAATCTCAGAAACATACCCCATGATGATATTCTTGGCTCATTTGCTCAGACATTACTTTCCAGGCAAATTAGAACTATACTACCTATTTCTTCAAGTTTGTTGCAGCCTAAATCTAAGAACACTAAAACCAACAAGGCTCAATTGTTTAAGAAGCGTAATATCCAGAAATCTAGCTACAACCGATTGAGCAGATTACTTTGTCCATTGAGGGAAAGAGAGACACTACGAATCCAGACAACAAAAGGTTTTGATTGAATAGAACAGATTACAGGCATCTGTGCTGAGCTGAGATCTTAACTGGTAAATTATGGAGTGGAGTATAGGAGGAATTGCAAACATCTTCTTCTTGTACCAGAATCATCATCATCATCATCATTGCAATCACAACATTGTATCTGTGATACGTGTTCTAAATCAAAGAGTGAGCCAGACCAGAATGTGTTGAGAATTCTGACTCCATTCCAGAAAGTGATTCGAACATTCTACAGGTTAACCACTTTACAGGAACTGTTCCACTTGCTAAATCTTAATACTCAGTTTTATGTCACATGATATGGGCGAATATCTAAACCAAGTGTGAAATACGCAGCAATGTGGACTTTATTGTACACACATGTATGTTTAATATTGTATAATGCATTACTATGGGTAACCTGTGATTTCTGCATGCCAAACAGTCTCATAATAATTGCATGATCTATTCCTCAAGGATGTAGGATGCAGATAATAGTATAAAGTTTGTGCTATATCTTTAAGATGCATGTGAGGCTGTAAGTACATGTATATAGCCCACACACATGCAAACTCCTGGTGCCATTTGAAGGAGCAGCCAGGTAGTGAGCATGCATGATCGTAGTTGTTAGTGTCTATATAAGTTACTTAAGTCAATAGCCAATAGTAGTAATGTGTTTGTATGAAATAAAGCTGCTTGAACAGAACCCACAAAGACTCATTATTCATGTTCCAGACACAAAATCAAAACAGTATGTATACAAGCACTTGTCTCAACTGGAACAACCACAATGTTTTCTCACTTAACAAAAATCAAGGAACTAAATCATAATAACTATGAAGTCTCGCCCCTTTTCTTGTTAACATACAGGCTACTGAGAGGTGACCTCTTCTTTGTGTCGTGCGCTTCAACAGACCGTATTTTGTCAGATCTATAACCCACTCTTAGATCCATGGTATTTTAAACACCTCTTAAGAGATCTCAATCTGTTTTGCAGAATATATAGAACATGTTTGAGGGGTATGTAGTATCACAGAAATACCACTTCTATGGAACCGTCTTACACTGCACATAAAACAAATTAGTTCTATTACTCTATTCAAATGTAATTTTCAGAAATGGATGAGTAACTACAAATTCATCCCTGGTTTGCCACCCCTGTCCCTCACAGATAGGGTAGTAATGTAAATGTCTCAACATATCTTTATTTGGTCCATTTCTGGATTATTCATATGCAAGATATAAGGGCTAGAAACCAAGATGAGAATGTAAGGCTAGACTTCTTAAGTACATGTGCATAAATGATTAAACAAACAAGCAAATAGATAATAAGCAAATAAATAAAACTATCAAATATATATAGTACATCAGGCTAGATAGTAAATGAGGCAATTCAACAGAATAGTAGTAAAAAAGTAATGACCAGTTTAAGAAAACGGGGAGGATAGGCTGTATGAGAGGGAAAGAGAGCTACAACAAAGTAAAAACTACAAAAAGATAATTGTATATGCAGGCAGAGGAATCATAGCAGGACTGAAACATAGCAATTCTTGCTGGGGGCAGGGATGAGAAGGTAAAGGAAAACTGTACCTCTGTGTTGTTTTAGTAGGAAGCATCACAGTCTAACAAATGACATTTGTAAATCCATTTGGGCAGCACTGGCAGAGAAATTTCTGATTACACATGGGTTAAGCTAATAAGATCCTTCTGAAATTATGACACAAAACAAGTCAGAATGATGCACAACCTTCTTCTTCTTTCGGCTTTTCTCGGTTAGGGGTCACCACAGTGGATCATCTGTCCACTCATGATTGGCAGTGGAGTTTTACGGTGTTGAGTTGCCAGCCCAGTGCTCAACCTTCCACAAAGACACACACAAACACACACACACACACACACACACACACACACACACACACACACACACACACACACACACACACACACACACACACACCTAGGGCCAATTTAGAGTGTCCAGTCCACCTATTGCATGTCTATGGGATGTGGGAGGAAACCGGAGCACCCGGAGGAAACCCACGCAATCACAGGGAGGATATACAGACTCTGCACAGAAGGCACCCCAGCCAAGAATCAAACCGGAGAACCTCTTGCTGTGAGGTGGCAATGCTAACCGCTGCACCACCGTGGCCGCCCAGAATGATGTACAACCTAATAAAAATAAATAAATGTGACAACAAATAGTTTTTCTGTATGCTTTCCTTTACAGTATATTTTTTCACCACATATTGTCACATAAATGATAGCATGCACATAATTCTTATACATAAAAACAGACCTTTGAAAGCCCACTGAAATTATTAACTTTTAAAGCTTATGGATGTATTCTAAAGCAAACTAATATCCACCCTAAATGATAAACTGGCTTATTTGTTTAAGAGTCCCTTTATTTTTATTTTGTTAACATTGTATTTTCAATAAAAGGAACCACTTGCAGCTGTGACCTGGGAAGAAAAGTTTTAAAAAAATTTGACATTCATAATAGTCCAGCAGTTGCTACAGATTAATTTGAATGTATTATGTGGTGATTGCAAATCACATGTACAAGAAATCAGAAATCAAATGTTGTTACTTAGTATATATACAAGAATTGCTTATATTGTTTGGTTACCTCAAAGGGTTAAGGCTACAAACTGTAATAAGCTTTATCAACTAGTGAACAGTTGGAATCTATCCATGTTTTGCTTGCAAAGTGTGAATCTTGAGCAAGTCACATAATCAGACGGTATATGAAGATAGGCCTTGAACAGAGATACTTATGCATGATGGATTTATTCAATTAAAAAACAAAAGAAACTAAAAATGAAAGTGACTTTCCTCCTTACAAATGTATTTAATTGAGAAGTATGTGGAACTGTGCAGGATTCTGCATGAGAAGAGTATTCAGAGCTGTAATGAGCTACAATAACTGCTTTGCATTATACTCATAGAGATTTAATCAGCTCCCTATTATAATGTTAGCACTTGAAATGCCAAGCGCTGACAGGCCAAAAAAAAGACAGAAAACACAGGAGAAGAGTGAATTACTTTCACATTATCACCCATACCTACCAAAACCATCAAAAAACTTCTTCACAAACTCAAACCTTGTACCAACACCCCAGATAGCTTACCCACAGGATACTTACAACTCTCATCCTCTTCCACTGCATATTCTATCAGCATCCTCCATAATACAGGTCCATTCAGAAATCCTGCATACATGATATCTGGAAAAAAGCATTTATCCTTCCACTTCATAAAGGCAGCAACAACTCCAACATCTCAAACTTTCATCCTGTTGCCATTCTCTCCCCAATCTCCAAAATACTAGAGAAATGTATTCACACTCAGCTCCTCAGTCATCTGATACAACACCAAATCTTCTCCCCCACTCAACATGGCTTTAGGCCCAGATATAGTACTAACACTGCCCTCATTTCCTTCCTGGACACAGTAAATAGAGCTTGAGATGCTGGCTTCTTAGTCCCAGCACTTTTCCTAGATTTATCAAAGGCATTCAACATTATTTTCCACTCCCTTCTGCTTACTAAACTCTCTAACTTCGGTCTATTTCTGCCTACCCTACAATGGTTTACTAATTATCTCAGTAATAAGCAGCAATCTACTAAATGGCAACATTCTTCCTCCCCTTTTATTACGACAAATACAGGTGTCCCCCAAAGTTCAATACTGGGACCCCTCTTATTCAGCATATTTGTCAACAACTTTCATTCCTCTCTCACCCACAGTACTGTTATCCAGTATGCAGGTAACTTAACTATCATCTTCTCCTCTAAATCTGCCACTGCACTACAGCATCTCACCCAAGAAGAATTTATTTCCACCGAAACCTGGATGCCCCAGAACCATCTCGTCCTCAACCCCAATAAAACAAAACAGTGTAAGAAACTTCTCAGTGCGGAAGATTTTCAGTCCATATATCTCTAGTTAATCACTGTATATTAATCAGATCAGACAATGGTAGCAGAAGTAGTGAACTTAAACTCGTCTTAAGTAAAAAAAAAATAATAATAATAAAAAATATATAATTGTACAGAATTACTAAGTATTCGAAAGTAATCCAAGCAAGGCAGGCAGTCTGTTTTCAGTTGAAAATCCTTTATTAAGTATACAGACAAGCAATCCAAGTAAAACAAAAATAGAGTAATAGTTTCTTCACAAGCTTTCTAAATATATATATATACTTTTTATCAGGCAAGGGAGCGATTTATTGTGCTGTAAAACAAAGTGTCATTGGTACACATGTTAAATTCACATCCCTTCCCCCATCAGTGTGACATTCGAGCTGGTACTGCCTTACTTAGTAGCTGTCATAATAATATAACCCTTATGTACTTTACATAAAATTTATAATGATGTGGTACCTCTTATTTAACCAGATTATTAAGTTGATTATTAAGTCTGTGATTTTATCCAAGACAATATACTACATGGCTGGAAATATATCAACCTTAGTCCATTTGGCAATCAATATATATATATATATATATATATATATATATATATATATATATATATATATACACTTTGCATGTAAAAAAATCAATTGTAAAAATCATATTATATTTTCATAACCAGTTGTTAACAAAGATCACTTTCATCCTTCTAGACTTCTTCAGGTCTGCATACAAGAACCCTAAAAACTACCCCAATAAAACAAAACCTTTAATATTTACCCTAAAAGCAACCCCAATAAAACAAAACTTTTAATATTTACCCCCACAAAATCCAGCCCTGTTGACAAGTCACTATTCTTTGTTTGCTCCCAAAACAACAACATCATTAAAGTTGTCCCTAGTCCACACTGCTAGATGTCATCATTGATGACAAATTAACTTTTGAACTTCACATCTACAGCTACATCAAAAAAGCATAAAAAAATAGGTGGCCTGTATAGACACAACTATTTTCTTAGCCTCTCTGTGAAAAAGTCCCTGGCCTCATCCTTCCTGCTTCCATCTCTTCTATATGGTGCCCCCATCCTCACCAATCTACAGTACTCATTGAGAACAAAACTAGACTCTTGTTACAACAAAGTCACTAAATTTGCTACAAATGCAAAATTTTCTACCCACCACTGTTCCTCTCTGCATCACCTAAATTGGCTAGAATCCCCATACTATCTCACTTTTATACAATTAACTTCTGCCCACAAGCTTATCTAACACCCAGAAACCTGCCCTTCCCTCTCCTCCAAACTAACTATGTACCATCCTAACTGACACCTCAGGTCAGAAAACAAAATGTTACTGTCTATAGAGAAACCAAAGCTCTCAGCCAGCCAAATGTTGTATTCCTATACTGTCTCTAAGGCATGGAAAAATCTCCCCCTTCACTCAGAACTATCAGCAATCCTACCTCCTTTAAAAAATCCCTTGAGCTACATCTCTCCTCTCATTGGTTATGCTCCTGTACCCCTACATACAACCCCAACTCCTGACTTCTCTCCCTGGTGTTACACCTTTAACTATTCTATTCCTATCATTTCCTTACTTTATCTCAATACTTACTGCTTTCCTGTCACTTTAGCCTGACTTTTCCCTCCTTAGCCCTTCTATCTCCAACTATTCTTACACTATACTTAACTCCCCACTGCTATAAACATTGCAGATTTATTATTCACTGTTGTTTTATTATTTTCGTTCAATGTAATAGTACTGCTCAATATTCTTTGTTATCTGTTATGTATTAATATTTTCTTTGTATCTAATTATTGTGGAGATTTTCTTCCCAGGCCTCCACTGAAAATGGACTAATTCTAGGCCGAGTGGACTTTCCTAGTTAACAAATGCAGTAAATAAATAAATAATAATAAATAATACTTTATCCCTGACTGTTTGGCAGCTCAATTCTGCTATTTAGTATGGTTGTAAGTGTACTTCTTCTTTGAGCAGAGTTTCCTTCTTGTGTTGAACTAAATTGGTTTTGCCAGGCAGCTCTAAATGTATGTCTTAATTTTTAAGTATACATTCTTTCACTTCCTGATTCTGATGCCCTATTTTACCTTGCAAACTAAAAGGTAAAAAGGTCATGCACAGAAACCATTCAGTAACAACTGCAGGAAAGACCAAACTAATCTAGAGTTCTCACTGTATAATACCTTACATCTCTTGCAGTGGAGGCCTATGACATATGTGCAAATGACCCCTAAAAATATAACAGTGATTCAGTTATATGGCTTGAATGATATGACTGTTTACTTTTTACTTTTTAGCTTTTAAGTCTTTATAGGTACATTCAAGCCAATAAAGCCAAATCCCACTAGCTGCAGATATGCATGTTTCAGCCTTTTTTTGGAGATTGATAGTACAGAAAAAGTGAATTGCCTCACTGCACTTTAGAAATACACAGCTTAAAATCAAGCCTGATGTCCATATAATGTAGGGTGCTGGTCAAAAAAGACTGAGACGTGCATATGTGAATAATAAAGGTAGACCTTTCTTTTTCATTGTTTTTACAAGTAACTATGTTTTTGTAATTAAGTGCATATATCACTTCTTTGAGATTTTTTTACAATATCCCAAAAGATAAAATAAAATTAGATTTGCCTTTCATTTTAGTGGTTTGCTGAGAGTGTTCTTCAACAGTATGACTCAGTGACCCTACCATTTAAGGTTCTCAAGCACAATCATTTTGTTTTCATAACCCCACTTGATAAAGCTTCATATTCCAAAAGGTTGGTATAAATAGTTTTGTTGGTATTTAAGTGCTCGATTTGTAGTATCGTAGAATATTGCAGTGTTTCCCTTGGTCACTTACATAAACATACTCCTCTGATTTAACCCCTTCCAAGCTCTCACTTTTTTTAAGAAAGAGATTAACCTATTGACACAAGACATGGTGAAATAATGATTACTATATATACCAGAACGAAGTGGAAATGTATGTACTGCATTTTCTTCATTGAGAATTTATTCAGCTTGGTCATTGCAGATATGCAGAGTGTAGCAGCAAGTGGAACTGACCAATTGCATTGGCAACATCTTGCAAACTTTCTGAAGTTTTGTTTCTCAGTCTGAACTTTTACTAATCTCAAATGATAAGTGAAGCAGTATAGTTTAATAGTTTTCACTTCTATAAGACATTAAAGGGAATACAAGGGAGGACCTTCACTTTGGTATCATACAATGTCAACACTTAACGTTTGATAGAGGCAATGTATTGATGGAAATGATTACATAATAGTTTCATTAACTTAACTAGTAGAGGCTTGTTTTATCTGGCATGTGAAATCAGAGTTACTAACAACTGTATATTTTATTTCAGACACGATGTGTGAAAGTTTAAAACTTTTAGGACTAAGTGCTTATGTGTTTCACAATTTGTATGTCTTTTCCTGTGGATAATCATAAAAATAATTCTGCAACCTTTATAGTTCTTTGATATTTTGCATAACCAAGATTGATCTATTTTTGTAAACAATGCATCTATTTTATGATGTCAAGACTAAATTATTCTTTTGAGAAGGAATACATGTATACAAAATAATTTCTTGTAAGGTTTTAATTCAAGTTTGCACTCTCTTCGCAGATAGTTGATATTATCAATCACTGAATTATATTTTGTTGATATTTATACTAAGCAACTGATTATGTTCAAATTATTCAATAGTACATCAGATTTGTTTGCTATGGATATCCTATGTACCTTGAAAATTATTTCTTATTTCTCTGTGACTGGGACCTTGGACAAGGTAAAATCTGTGGGGAGCATCATCTTCAGTGTAGAAAAGCTCTGGAAAATTCTAGTCTGGTTTGAGCAACATTGTCACAAGGTGTTCCACCAAGTTCAAGATTGCAAATGTGGTGTTTTCAGGGGGTCATTGTGTCAGTGCTAGTAACGACATATACATCTGGTCTTAAAATGAGATGCCAAACAAATAGTTTGTATGAGACATCATGCCAAATTGTAGGTCAACAGATGGGGAATTCTAATCAGCAATGACTTGTACTGAATGCAGAAATGGATTGACATTGTACACTGGCATTTAGTGGAAAATAATAAGGTACAATATCCTTTAGCATCAGGATCTGTAAACAGATTATCCATTGATAGTATCAGTGGCACATCATAAATAATTACCGTTTTTCTATGGGCTTCACCAGTATTATATTTTATACTGTGAGGTACATAGCTGGATGAATGAAATAATCCTGTTATTCAAATGCTTGTCTAGATGTAATGTGTGAGATTTGTTTCATTCTGTTCTGTGAACTTATTTATTGCATTTTTATAACTATCCATTTCATTATGTTCTAGAAATCAGGGTGACACAGTTAACACATGAAAACAAGACACATAACATATGATGTTATTTTAAATTACAAAGAAGTCTTAGGAGTTCACAGGCTATAAACCTCCAGTATCAATGTAATCTCCAGATGATTGGCGTACAGTATCAGTAGTCTGCTGTGTGATACATGCCTGGATTTATAGATGTAAAACTGTAGTATTAGGATGATATTACATCTGAGCAGTACCATCATAAGCAACATGACAACAGAAGGTAGTCAAGATGCTACTGAAAGCAATGAGTATTAATGAATATGACCGGGTCTGCAGTCATAATGAATGTATCATGTGTTTAAAATATGGATGTCAAGAAATTCACTTTGAGAGTGAAGCTTGAGAGATGAATCCCAGCATCCATGCCAAGAACACATAATACTATCTTACAGTCAGAGATCCAACCATGGTTTATTGTAATGTTCCATGTATGTAAGATGCAGGAAAAAAAGCGATATGTTACCTGTATTACAAAACAGCCTGGCAAAGCAGTGAGAAGTGGTTGACGTCCTTATGTAAACCCTGTGTACGGGAAGCAGTTTGATTCGAACTAATGGCTGTAATGTAGCAGACAACAGGCAGAAACAGGAGTTGAAACAAAGCCATTTCATGTCCTACTGCTGCTGGTTACTGGCCAGCACTGTGAGAATTTAGTGCCAGACTCATTGCTAGCAACACATAAGCACTCTTCTAAGGATTGTTAATGTCAGGTGTCATGCTAAAGTAGCATTGAATTAGGATGTTATTTAACTGTTTTTGAGGCATAATCATGGAGCTGCATGCACAGCAAGACCATTGAGAAAGAATTTAAGGTACAATTAGGTCTCTTAATGTTTACTTAATAGCTTAGAGGTATTCAATTCATGAGGTCTGTTTATAGAAAAAGAATATTATGGTTATCAAGTGCCTTGCATTTATCATTTACCAGATTACTATGAATTGGTACTTGCAGAATCAAACACGTTTACACATTATGTGACAGGCACATGATGCAGCTGTGTCTGTTATTAATTCAAGTGATTGATAATACAAAAAATGTAATAGGAAGACTACTTTGAAATGATAAAATGATCAAATAAAATGCAGTTAAAGTTCACAATTGGAGATTAGTTCCAAGTGATCTGTAAAAAACACAAAAAATGTCAGTTATGACTGTGAGTGTAAAAAGATTCATTACCAAGTGGATATACTTTAAGATGAGATTTGAAAAGAAACAGCAAGGAATGCATAATGCAAAGAGAAGCATAAAACCTTCCCTTTCAGTTGTAATTACTATCTTAGCAATACGATTATCATCACATAGTGTTCATGGGGGCACAGGATGTTGTGTGACAGTAGGCATATCTGAAATGTAAATACGTTAATTAAGAGAAATTAACATGCTTTCAGACTGAAAGCAGATAATGAAACATAAAAGAAAAAAACACATACTTGGAAATAAAATAGACTATCAGTAACACAATGCCATCAGAAAGAATCATCCTGTTAGTGAAGTTTGTTTGCCTTTTAATGTACAGAGACGTGATAACACTCAATTGCTTAGATGGAAAGGTGGATATTTCATCACATGTTGTTTTGCCTTGCAAAGGAATTATTCCAGTTGAGAAGTTTCACCACCCAAGAAGTCAGGTATTTTCCAAAATGCATCTATTCCAATTACCTTTTTATAAAGCAGCTTAAAATGTGCTATCTGTTTTATCATGCAGACAAGCATCACTGAGCACACAATAAATTTGTCATGGATGACTCAGTGATAGTGCAGAAGGGAAATGATTGCTTAATGCTTTACACTGTACACAAAGTCAGACTGTTCAAATCAAGCTATCTTGTGCATAATATACACTATTTATTTGGTATGCTACTATAAAATAAAAAAAATCAATGCCGAAATTCTAATGTCTGAACTTGAATTCTAAATATTTTACAGAAATTAAACAGTATTTTAAAAATGATGTAAAAATGATGGTGATGGTTTAAAAACGATATAGTTGGGCATTGCAATTTAACAGTATTTTTATGAATATTTTTATGAACATTTTATTTAATGTGATAGTTACTTGTATAATGTGAGTGAATTAGTTATTCAAAATATTCAGATGGTAGTAAGAATTTGGTTTTGTTGAGGGAGAATTATTTTATATATTTATATATTTTTAACAGTATTTATTTTATGACAGTGGTCTTTTTAAGTTGATTAATGAAATAGATGGTACAATTACATATTAATTATGTGTATAAGTCATGTGATTAATTTATTTAACATTTAAATATCACTTTGTTACAATTGGAATTGCCTGAGGAAGTCTAGCCATTGAGCTAGATGAAAAGTGCTGTGTAATACTATTTTTGTTGTTTTCATTAAAGGTTTGAGAGTTTTCTACACCCAGTTGCTGGTTTTTCAGTTTGTATAGTTTGGATTACAGCAGTTTGTGATTTTGTCAGAAATTCAACAGTCATAGTCCTTATGGCTAAAAAAGTATAGTTCAGAATGTTGTCAGTGGGAAATGCAGTATCAGAATGTTAACAGATCATTTTACCTACAGTTCAAAATGCCAACGGTTCATTTGTAGACACAGGTAAGTGGAATGATGTTGGGGTGGGAAGTGTGCTCAAGAGTTGGTGGGTTAGGTCTAGATTAAGAGTTATTTAAAGGTATACTTTTAGTATTGTGAGTGTTTTTGTGCAGGTGTGTGTGTGTGTGTGTGTCTCTGTGTGCGTGTGTGTGTGTGTGTGTGTGTGTGTCTCTGTGTGCGTGTGTGTCTCAGCCTGTCTTGTGTAGTGGTACTGCTATGAAAACGGTAATTCTAAGGTACAGAGTTAGGGGCAATGGTAGGATTAGGGTTGGCATACATTAGTAAGGTGGTGTGGGGGGCAAAACTGGGACTGTGTACTATCAAACTGTATCTACCTCATCACAGTTTTTCCTAGATCAACACAAGGTTGTGTAATTTTGAAGCTGTCTTCTCAGTATGCTTTTTCAGCATTGAGGAGTATGACTGGGTTAATGATCATAACCATTTTTTGTGTTTGAAAAAAAATATGCCAAGAATACATTGATCATTCACCTGCTCATTATTACAATCCAGTGAGAAATGATGTTATTCTCAAAATAATCTCAGATGTAAAACTGGTTAAAAAGCTACAAACTGAGTAGTGACCTGGTCCTGCAGCTTTTCATTTGTTGTAGGGGTTGGCTCTGTCATGTATCTTACATCATGACTGAGTGATTTATGAGCCATTTTCCTGAATTAGCTAAACATTTCAGGACTGTTGAATTCAGTTTCATTAGAAATTGGGTTGTTGCTATTAAATGTGGGTTTATTTTTTTCCTGTTAACACCGTAAAGTTTAATCTCACCTAATGAAAGTGATGAACTCTATAATGTTGTGTAGAGATAAGGAATATCTGTGGAATTAAATTTCTGCATCCATGTTGTTTTCACTTTTACTTGCATTTCTGTGCATAGCTGGTGAGTTTTGTCATTTTACATTTGTTGTGTATGAACCTCACTACAGCAAGGATGTCATGGAGAAGTTCATTCTTCAGTGCCTCACTACAGTAAGGTTATACTTTTTCCCATTTCTGGAACATAATAATGGTGAGTTTCTATGTATTACAAACATATACTTGTTTAATTACTAATTATAAGTGTATACCTGCACACAGGGATACTTATTAACAATTTTTCTTTTAGCAGTGCAAGGTCCTGGATTTTGTAAATTATCTTGTTTGTTAAATGCTGAAATTCTATTTTCTTAGTCTTTTGAGATATTGTGCATACAGACACATTTTGACCAAGTGAATGGATTATAGCAACTGTCTCCCATGCACTTCTTTCAATATTTTCCCTGAAAATGAGAAATATCAAAGCAAGAAAGCTAATGATGCTTTGTGAGTTTAATTCAGTGTTTATTGTCTCTGTGCCCTGCAAATTCTATGCATTCTGATTTATCTTTGACAATATATCCAGATTTTCTTATATCTCAGTACAACATCTTTAAGTCCTTTCCACCAGCCTTATTCCCAATACTTTTTCATAGTACTCTCAAACAACACATTCACTGTTAAAGCCATCAAGCCATACTCTGTATTTCCTGAACATCTATACATTTTACTGCAGTGTTTATTTCTTTGAAAGTAATATTTGCAAAAGGTCTCTGCATGTCTTTTTTCCAAAATGTTTCCAGTCATTTTTTCATTCCCTTCTGAAATCAAGTGGATGGATACATCATTGATTGCTAAAGTTGCATTTGATTGACATGTGACTACTTGCCTTGTCAAATGTTTGTTCTGTGGATAAAAAAATAAGTTAGTTTTATGTAAATAGCTAAAAGATCTCTCTCTCTCTGTCATATTTTCCATGGCAATCCACTGACTGAACTGTTTGGAACAACTATATGAGATGTACCAGTATGTGCTCATAATTAAATTTATAAATATGTGAGCCATAAAAAGGAAAGAAGGAACTCATTCCTCTCTTAGAGATCTTTTTGTTGTTGTTATTATACTGGCCAGGAAATCTGGGCAACTGTACAGTTTACCCTTGGAATGTAGATCAGCAAATCATTATGAAAGCAATGACATTTTCTAGTCACATGCTAATTATTTCAAGAATTTTCCACTACTTTCATCTGGGATGCATTTCTGTGTAAAGTAAATGTGAAGCATATTAGTCTGGGTGTGGGGGAAACTTCATATATGGAGGTATCTAATGTACTTCTCATGCAAAATGTATGTTTTTTGTCAGAAATACAGATTTTGACAAGTATTTTTCAATTATTGTGACATCCATTACTGATTTTGTTGGTTGAATCATATAAAATGGTTATTTTTTAAAAGATTTTTATTCTTTGTTCTTATTTGAAACATAAGCACATTCATTATAACAATGGTGGAACAGTTTCCAGGAAAAAGGTGTATATTTCCAAACTATTTGCTTAGCATTATAAATTAGAACTGTGAAAATCTGAAAAGATTTAATCTCTATGATCTTTGAAAATCTGTTATCTAAGCATCTTTAGGAATTTGAATCATTGTAGGACTATTTACATCCTAATATAGCAAAAGCCCTCACTATGGTGATCCACATGACACACACCCAAATATATTGGTGCAGCACTGTCCTTTCATATTTACCTTGCTTATTCCCTGAATTATTGACTCATTAAGGCAGGTATTGGCTCTCCAGATATAATAGTAGAACAAATCAATAGAATAAAAGATCCGCAAACACAACCAGTACAAACACACATATGCACACACACACACACACACACACACACACACACACACACACACACACACACACACACACAAATATATATGTGTGTGTGTGTGTGTGTGTGTGTGTGTGTGTGTGTGTGTGTGTGTGTGTGAAGATAGGTGAAGGCTGCCAACCTAGCCAGATAGAATTTTGTAGATAATTCTGTCATTTGTAAATATTAATGTAAGCCACAGACTTGTTTTCTTAACTGTGAAAAGACTGCATTGGATATTGAATTGCAAAAAATGTAACAACATTGCACTCTGCTATAAAAAAGTTG